>NW_017567110.1:1318427-1366893 GCF_001661255.1 Hansenula anomala
AAAGAAAGAAGGATAGAGGTATAAAATTGAGCTATTGATTAATATTGGAAATTTATTTGGAACAGTGTTATATTGGAATTATTATATTGAAAGTTGAAGTGTAAAAGTGTATAAGATTAAAAGAATAAAGTAACTTTACCAATTTAAAAAAAAAAAAAAAAAATTTCGGCTCCCGCCCAGAGGTATAGGCAAACTTGCTAGCTAGTAATTCAGTATCCATTTTTATGTGTGTGTTTATGATTGTTTTTGTTGTTTTTGTTGGTTTTTTTGTGCTGTTTTTCGTTATAACGTTTCGGCGGCTAACTATGTTTTGAAAAACATATAGAAAAAGTAGAAAAACTATACCAAATGCAACCTTTCATAAAAAAAGTTTTCAGTGGCAAGTGGAAATTATAGTGACTTGAATGGTTGAAGAATAATGGCTTGTGATAGTGAAAGAAAAGTAACATTGGGTGAACTAGTTGTAATTGACAGGTACAATGATCTAGGCGAAGATGATAATATGGCAGATTCTGTGGCATTATACAAAGGTATTCGATTGACCATCGGTAGGAACGTTAACAATGATATTGTGATCAATCATCCAGCAGTCTCCGGAGAGCACTGTGTTATATGGGCGATTCAATTTGATGATAATTCTATTCCATTAATTTATCTCAAAGATTTGTCATTAAATGGAACCTATGTCAATGATAACAAGATCGCTAAAAATTCAGTTTCATTGTTAAATCATGGTGACGTGATAACAATTGAATATGGAATTGAAATTGAATATCAATCTGTATTTGGTTACCAGGAATCTGAGTATGGGGAAGAGATTATCTCAAAAGGCTCAATCTGTAAAGAATTCAAAAACTGGACTATTTCAAATAGAATATTGGGTAATGGAACTTTTGGATATGTAAGACAGATACCTTGACTTCCATTTTAGCTTTGACGGGGAACTAATATTATAGGTTTTTGTATCTCAGAGAAAAGTTGATTCTAAGTTATGTGCTGTTAAGGTTATCAAAAACACACCAAATGTTATTCCATTTGAAGCCAAAGTATTGATGAAGTTGAGCCATGTAAGTGAAGCGCAGAAAATTCTAGACGTGGAGCATCACTGACATAAACACTAGCCAAATATTATAAATGTCTATGAGACAAAAATCATTGGGAACCAATTATACATCTTTGAAGATTTGTAAGTAGGATAGCATATCCTATGAAACGTTCACTAACACTTTATAGGATTTGTGGAGGGGACTTATTCTCCTATTTAGCTAAAGGTGACTCCTTAACGGCTTTGCCAGAATTTGAAGCACTAGTTATTGCGTACCAAGTATTAGGTGCCCTTCGTTATCTTCATCAAAATAATATAGTTCATCGTGATTTAAAATTGGATAACATTTTGTTGGCTTCACCTGAACCTTTTACCAGAATTGTTCTTGCAGATTTTGGAATTGCTAAATCAATATGTTCAACAAAAAGAAGAATGTTTACCGTTGTTGGAACTCCAGAATATTGTGCACCAGAAGTTGGATTTGATTCCACAAAGAATCCTGAATTTAACACCGGAATATTGAAAAAACTCTCATTGGTAAAAAGAGGATATGACTCAAAATGTGACATATGGTCCCTTGGAATAATCGTTCATATAATTTTGAGTGGAATCTCACCTTTTTATGAAGATGGTAATGAAATAAATATCATCAAAGCAGCTAAAAGAGGGAGTTTAAAGTTTCACTTAAAACAATGGGCAAAGATTTCTGATTCAGCTAAGGATTTTGTTCAATCATTGTTGTGTGTTGATATTGAGAAAAGATTCAATGTTATGGAATGCTTTGAACACAAGTGGATCACGATTCACGAAGCTGAACTTGCAAGAGTCAATGCAAAGATTTTTTCAAACTTTAGAGATTGATCTATGGTCAGCTAAAACTAGCTTCTTATCTTGCCTGGTATATATATATATGGTGTCCCTGCCAGTAAGAATTTGCACAATGTTTTGAATATATGTAGTGTAGTCAGTCTCCTTTGACCATCGAAGTTTTTAAGCGAGCTGGATACATATGCAAGGAGTCCCTCATAACAACCCTGTGTACCTCACATCATTAAAGATTTTCCGTTTCTGTGGTTTCCAAACTCCTATGAAGGTTGAAGTTGCGAAATTCATCAAAGGGTGTCAATTTGACGCAAAAGAAAAGCAGTGTTCTACTTTTCACAAGCTCTCGAATTAGTTCGTGAGGATGGAACTCATATCACGACGGCTACGTTGAAAAGTTCACTCGTGAAATGAAAAATTGATGTTGTTTCTGGATTTCCCAAAGCAGCTCACCTTCCATTTTCGGAAGTTTCTGTGCACATTTTTTTTCGTGTTTCAAAGCGAAATTGGCGACTTTTTGCAATTTTTAAAAAAAAGTTTGTTTCTATAACAACAAAAATTCAAAATACAAATAAAAAAAAACCGCTACAGCCATAAATAATTTATCAACATTACGTACCAAAGGTACCTCAAACCAATATCATCAACAATCCATCCCTTTTGTTATTTATAAAGGGGCATCCAAGAGTAAAGGATATCTAGGGGACAAAATTATTAATATTACAACACCCTCATCCCAAAACTGTTTTCCCTTATTCTTTTACAAAGAGAATATCATTTTTGAAACTATCGGGTATAAATTATTGGTGAAGTCCAATTTGCCTCCTTCAAACATCAAACAAAAAAGACTTTAAAACCTATTAAATTACGTTCAGATAGTGTGTCAAAGACAGTTCCTTCGTCATTTCAAGTTTCAATTCTATCAAGCTGCGCATTCCCTTAATTTTGTTAAGAGTACACCTGTTCAGTCATCAATCACAGAAAACTCATTAACAGACCGCATGACGGAGCAAATAGAGACAATAAGTGCTAAAGGAAGCACTTCAGAGCAAAATGATAACAAAAAATCAGCATCCTCTGAGACTATACCACCATCAACACCAGAAAGAACTCATCGTTCCTCGTCATCCTCATCAAACACAAATTCCAAGAATGATCCTATAATACCATCAACACCACCATTAAACTCAAGAAGAAAGTTTTCAAGTGGAAATTTTCAATCTCCAGGAGATTTGGCTTCAAACCCAAATACTTTATTACCACCAGCCACACCTTTTATGAGCTCTACAGGTAAATTTAGATTATCCAATGTGCCTGAAACTCCATTTTCTGCAAAATCTACAAATGAACTCACCACATCACCTTTGAAATCACCTTCCCAATTTAAAGATAATGAGGATTCTGATAAACCTCCCATTAGACAAATATCTTCAACTTTGAAAGCTAGGTTAAGTTATGCATTTGTTAAATACCAACATGGATGGGCAAATCAATCATTAGATGAATTGGAAAAGACGATAATGAATAAGGATTCTGACTTGGAAGAACCCTTTAAAGATTTGGCATCATCACAAAAATCAAGAACTTATGAAGAATTTTGGAATAATACCAATGGTAAATCTCCTCAAAAATTATCTCCTTCAAAAGTTACCAAACCAAATAATAGTTTACTGAAGTCTCCAACAAAAGTTAAACTTGAAAATGCACATTCAGTGGAGCAATTACAAGATGATGGTTCTGCAAACTTGGCATTTTTACAAGCAATATCTAAAAGCAGATCACCAAAGAGAAGATCCCATTTACAAAATAATCTAAGAATTGATGCATCAAAATTCCAACAACAGCAACAACAGAATCCAGAAGCAGACGCTGTAGAGACATTAATGTCCCTATCGTCACCTCAATCATTCAAACCAAAGACTGATTTCATACCTCAACAAAACCTACCCAGACAAAGACTGTCATTTGGTGATCATTTAGTTCGACAATCCCCAAGACAAACACATCCACATTCACCTCATCATTATCATCCTCAAGCACAAGGGTTCAATAATCATCGTCATGCAAATCATCATAGTCATCATGCTCGTTCGGGTTCTTCAAATGATAATGCAATAGAGACGGAAAGTGATACAGAGTACGAAGAGTCTAATACAACAGATGAAGAAGATGTGTCTACCCAATCTCAAAGTAATGGCACAAAGACTGAGAATGACGAGGATGAGGATGTGGAGATAAGGACCAGTAGTGGCACAAAGAGCCCAGAATCATAGAATGCATTGTTTTGTTTGATTTTTTTTAAAGAAGTTGATTTTAGTTCATTTATCGTTTATTTTTTTAACTATACTTATGATTCATTTCTTTTAAGTGGCCTTTGACCCATGTTTTAATACTTTTTAACTTTTTGTATACCATACATGAATAGACAGTACGGAGTGCTGCAAACGTTTTCAATTTCTAATATTATATCCATACAGTTAATGCTCAATGTATACAACAGATTGTACTGCAACTAGAGATATAAATGATCACCCCTGTGTGATTGTGTTAAGTTCTGTATATATTCAAGTCCTTATTTTAGCGTTGTTTGCCGAAATTACTGTTTACACGCTTTCGTTTGACAGAATCATCAAGGTCTCCGCAAAACTAATCTTTAACCGAGCTCGAAAAATAGACGTTGATGAGCTTTTGAATGTTTAAACTTCAAATAATATAAAAAAGCAGAATTCCTATCAGTGATCAATTATTCAATTCAACGATGATGACAATTAAAGCTTCATAGATAGAATCATTTTGATTGCCTTAATCACCAACTACCTTCAAAACTAGAGAATAATGTCTTCTTCATCTATCTATTTTGATAGATTTGAAAGAATCTTTGATGCTCAATTCCCAAGATTCAACAAGAATGCGACAATTCCTCCAAATTCAAACCATCTAAAGATAGTTGTTGATCATTATAAACTTCGCAGCTCATTAAAATCACCAGAAAGAAAACCAATAAATTTGTATCTCTTACATGGAACAGGGATGACAAAAGCCATTTGGAGATATTATGCTAAAAGATTATATGAATTTTCAGAAACAGAATCTCCAATCTGGCAAATTGATAACATTATTGCCATGGATCTTGTTACTCATGGTGAATCTGCAATGTTCAATATGGGCAAATTAGGATATGAATATGATTGGAGAGATGGTGCCAGAGACTTGGTCAAGATTGCCTCTGAGTTAAATTTACAAGGTGATAATATTGCTATTGGACATTCAATGGGTGGGTTTCAATCCGTTTATGCTGCATTTTTGGCGCCTACATTGTTTAAATTTGTCGTTCCAATTGAGGCTGTTTTGAACCAATCTGAGAATTCTCGCAAAAGGTTTAAAGGCTTATTGCCTGCTCTAAATAAGGTTATTACCACTGAGTTTAGGAATGAGGTGGAATATGAAACATTTATGAAAAAGAAGAGTTTCTATACAGGTTTTAATAAAGAGATTTTGGATGACTTCATCAAGGCTGAAAAATGGGTTCACCCAGACGGCACTGTTTCTACAAAGACTTCAAAACAACAGCAGATGCTCGGATATTATGTTGGTGGCTTTATAACTCCAATAGCTTTAGAAGTTGTTCACAATATCTTCATTCCTATTGTTCATGTTATAGGCAGTGAAGCCACATGGAATGAAAAAGAGAGTGTGGAACTCATACGTAATGGACATATCAACGTACTAGACGCTGTTGATATAAAAGGCGGTCAACATTTAGTTAATGGAGAGCAGCCCGATGAGGTTATTAAAGTATTGATCAGTTCTTTCAACAAGTATATCAAACGAGATGAGGATAGTGATTTCCAGAACAGCAAACCATTGAGTTCAAAGGATTACAATGCTACTTTCAAGACTGAATATGCAAAAATCGAGTCCAGCATCTTTACCAAGAAGAAACCAGCCAAGTTATGACCACTAAATAGTTTTTTATGAGATTTTGTTAAAGTACTTTTTGATGTAGGTTTGCTGACCCTTTCGCGAATGGCAGAGAGAGTATTTTTTAAGAGGGGACATTCGCGGTGGATGATGTACTCATCGGTTCGCAAATATAGCGCTTCCAAGTTCCAAGTCAAGATGATCATTGTGTCAAGAGTCAAGAATACGGTGGATATTTGTGGTGCAACGATGTATATAAACACTTGGGGTGCCGTGATTATAGGGTGTCCTTGGTTTACCTTGATCAACTAAAGTGAAAATGTCACAACCTTATGATCGATACGTTAAAGTGGTTGAAGCAGAGTTCCCAAGGATGACAATAAACTCAACCATCCCAACTGGAATATCTCTGGCAGTGGTGTTTGACCACTACAGAATAAGAAGAGGGTGGAAAAGCCAAAACAGAAAGCCTGTCAACCTGTTCTTCATGTCTGGCACAGGAATGACTAAAGCAATATGGCAATACCATATCAAGAGACTGTTTCAATACTCTGAAGAACATGAAGATTTACCATGGCAATTGAATAATGTTATAGCAGTGGACTTGGTAAATCATGGTGAAAGTGCTGTTGAAAATACAGGAAGGCTCGGGTTTGTTGTAGATTGGAGAGAAGGTGCACATGACTTGATACAAGTTGCAAAAAGTTTGAGGTTACAAGGTACCAATGTCGTTGTTGGTCATTCTATGGGAGGCTTTCAAGCTCTTCATGCTTCCACATTAGCACCTTTGATGTTTCAACATGCTGTTGTTATAGAACCAGTGATTTATGGGGACCCTGAATCTTCTGCAAGGCTGGATAGAATGATTCCTTCGTTGAACAAAGTTATCAAATCAAGATTCAAAAATGAGCAAGAGTTTGATCATTTTTTCAAAAATCAAAGTATCTTCAAAAACTTCAACAGTGAAATACTGGATGATTTTATTGAGTCTGAAAAATTAGTTCACAGGGATGGAACTGTTAGTGCTAAAACCTCAAAAGAACAACAATTGATTTGTTATATGAATGCATCTTCTGCTGTTAGATTGTGGAGAGAAATTTTGTCTAACGTTACAATTCCTGTGATTCATGTTATTGGTTCTGCAGCTACATGGAATCCACCACAAAGTGTGAAAGAGGTCAGACAGTTATTGAAACACGTTAAAGGGGTTGATATTGAAGGTGGTCTACACTTGGTCAATTGCGAAAAACCTGACACGATTGTTGACATTCTGCTGGATTGCTTGAACAATAACATTGACAAGTCAGTAGAAATTGATCCATACCAAGGCAAAAGTTATGAGGATGTGTTTAATGAGAACTTCCATAGAATATACAGTGCCAAATTATGATGTTTATGAATAATGAATTAATATATGAATACATGCTGAACTTATCGGCCGAGTAACCTGGCTGAGTGTGCCTCTAACCACAAGTTTTTTTTTTTTTTCTTTTTACTTTAGGAAAAAAAATTTAAAATATTCTCTTCAAAATTGACATCTAATTAGGTAACTAGACCAGTAGAATTAGACATAATTGAAGATGGCATCCAAAGAAGAAATCATATCATTAGTTGCTGACTACTTAGAGCGTAATGATTTAGTCGGAGTTGCTAAAAAATTATCTAAGGACGCTGAAAAGAAAGGTTTAAAGATTGAAAAGAGTGATGCTAAAATTGAAGAGTTGATAACTTTAAAAATTAAAGAAGTTAAAGAAAAGGAATCTTCCTCAGACTCATCATCTGAATCAGATTCTTCAGATTCTTCAGATTCAGACTCAGGCTCAGACTCTGATGATGAATCCAGTTCTAGTTCAGAGAGTGAAGATTCCGATTCTTCAGATTCAGACTCAGAATCAGAAGAAAAAGCTTCAGAAAAACCAGAAATAACAAAAACATCATCCTCATCCTCATCATCATCAGATTCAGAATCATCGTCATCAGATTCAGATTCAGACTCTTCCTCTTCAGACTCCGAAAAAGAATCAGAAAAAGCAGTAGTGAAAGCGGAAACAACTAAAGAAACCTCATCCTCATCCTCTTCATCAGACTCAGACTCAGACAGCTCAAGCTCAAGTTCTTCATCAGATTCAGACTCAAGCTCCTCGTCAGATTCATCATCATCATCTGATAGTGATTCCTCAAGTGATTCTGATTCTTCATCAGACTCAGAACCAGAAAAAGAAAAGGAAAACACCAAAAAAAGATCTCGCTCCGACTCATCATCTTCAGAATCCTCATCAGACTCATCAGACTCAGATTCAGACTCATCATCATCATCATCATCAGAAGATGAGAAAAAACAAGTTTCTAAGAAACAAAAATTGGAAGAAAAAGTCCCAAGTTCAGGTACTGCTTCATTATCAAGCAATGAAAGCTCAATCGCAGCCACTCCTGAAGCAGAGCTAAAAGATGGTCAACGTAAACATTTTTCAAGAATAGACAGATCAAAAATCTCATTTGAAGCTTCTGCTTTACAAGATAACACTTATAAAGGTGCTGCCGGTACTTGGGGTGAAAAAGCTAACGAAAGATTAGGCATGGTTAGAGGGAAAGATTTCACCAAAAACAAAAACAAGATGAAAAGAGGTTCTTACAGAGGTGGTTCCATTACAATGGCATCAGGTTCTTATAAATTCACTGATTAAGAAACTTTATTCGCATCTATTTTAGTTTGATAAAGCAGCTATTAAATTGGAGTTAATTTATTTTTATACTTGTTTTGATTATTTCTTTTGGTTTATCATCTTCTTTCGCTTCAGTATTCTCCATTAATTACTATATAGAGATACAAATGTACTATTTAATAATTTATTTGAAAATTTTCGCGAATTAGTTATACTTTTGTGTCCCGTAAACAACTCTATTTGGTGTTTGGGTTTCTAGAGAAACATAAATGTGAGCATTTGAAATCAGTAATTATCATCATTTGCCTCTTTCAATGTTCAGCTCATTTGCACACATCATAGGCCCAATATCATCAGACTAAACAATGTCCTTACGTGCTGGTACTCGTAAGAGCTATGCTGAAGATGAAGACTTCTCAGATTCAACAAACACAAGTTTTTCAGAAGAAGAAGATGCAGACCTTGATCCAGCTTATACAAAAACAAACACTTCTATGAAGATCAACAAGGGACCTAAGGCACCCAAGAAAGCCACTGGTGGTGATGATGATGGTGATATAGGTATGGAGATGGACATACCACCTGATTATGTGCCCGATGTCGTTGCAAAGATGTTCAACAAGAATGACTTTTCATACTTGAAGCTAAAACCTGATCATGCTTCAAGACCTTTATGGATATCACCAAGTGATGGTAGAATCATTTTGGAAAGTTTTTCACCTCTTGCTGAACAAGCTCAAGATTTTTTAGTCACAATTGCTGAACCTATCAGTAGACCAAGTCACATGCATGAATATCGTATAACGGCTTATTCATTGTATGCAGCAGTTTCAGTGGGTTTGGAGACAAATGATATAATTTCGGTGTTGAATCGTCTATCGAAAGTTCCAGTTGCTTCTTCAATTATAAATTTTATCAAAGGTGCAACAATTTCTTATGGTAAGGTTAAGTTAGTTTTGAAACATAATAGATACTTTGTGGAAAGTACACAAGCAGACATATTACAAATGTTATTGAAAGATCCTGTTTTAGGTCCACTAAGGATAGATTCATCAGAAAACAATAATGGGCTCACGTCCGAGAAGGCTCCTGTTCAAGGTGATTTGAGAATTCCTGGGACAAAACCAGTAAATGCAAATGGTGTATCTGAAGAAAAAGTTGAGGACATTTATGCATCAGTTATTGGGGATAGAGAAGATGATAACGATGATGATGACCTTGATGCTGTTCATTCTTTTGAAGTTTCCAATGATTCTGTTGAAATTGTGAAGAAAAGATGTCAAGAAATTGATTATCCCGTGCTGGAAGAGTATGATTTCCGTAATGATACAAGAAATCCTGATTTAGACATTGATTTGAAACCATCAACTCAAATTAGACCTTATCAAGAGAAATCTTTAAGTAAGATGTTTGGTAATGGTCGTGCTAGATCTGGTATTATTGTCTTGCCGTGTGGTGCTGGTAAAACTTTGGTTGGTATTACTGCAGCGTGTACTATTAGAAAATCAGTTATTGTTTTGTGTACCTCTTCAGTGTCAGTTATGCAATGGAGACAACAATTTTTGCAATGGTGTACTATTCAACCTGAAAATGTGGCTGTTTTCACATCTGATAATAAGGAAATGTTTCAAAGTGAAGCAGGGTTGGTTGTTTCTACATATTCAATGGTGGCAAACACAAGAAATAGATCTCATGATTCTCAAAAAGTCATGGATTTTCTAACGTCAAGAGAATGGGGGTTCATAATTTTAGATGAAGTTCATGTTGTTCCTGCTGCAATGTTTAGAAGAGTTGTTACTACTATTGCTGCACATGCTAAGCTAGGTTTAACAGCAACATTGGTTAGAGAAGATGACAAGATTAGTGATTTGAATTTCTTAATTGGTCCTAAGTTGTACGAAGCTAATTGGATGGATCTTGCTCAAAAAGGTCATATTGCAAACGTTCAATGTGCAGAAGTGTGGTGTCCAATGACTTCAGAATTTTATCAAGAATATTTACGTGAAAGTGCACGAAAGAGAATGTTGTTGTACATCATGAATCCAACAAAGTTCCAAGCCTGCCAGTTTTTAATTGAATATCATGAAAAACGTGGTGATAAGATTATTGTCTTTGCAGATAATGTTTATGCCTTGCAACAATATGCCCTGAAACTTGGTAAACCATTCATTTTTGGTTCAACTCCACAACAGGAGCGTATGCATATTTTACAAAATTTCCAACATAATGATCAAGTTAATACCATATTTTTGTCAAAAGTTGGTGATACATCTATTGATTTGCCAGAAGCTACATGTTTGATTCAAATTTCATCGCATTATGGTTCTCGTCGTCAAGAAGCACAACGGTTGGGTAGAATTTTGAGAGCTAAGAGAAGAAATGATGAAGGTTTCAACGCTTTCTTTTATTCATTAGTCTCCAAAGATACACAAGAAATGTACTACTCCACAAAGAGACAAGCGTTTTTGGTTGACCAAGGTTATGCTTTTAAAGTTATTACACATCTACACGGTATGGAAAGCTTACCAGATCTTGCTTATGCTTCACCAAGAGAAAGACGTGAATTATTACAGGATGTGCTGTTGAAGAATGAAGATGCTGCAAGCTTAGAAGTTGGTGATGATGCTGATAATTCAGTTGGTCGTGGTAATAACGTTGGAAAACGTCACCACAATGGCGGTAATGGTAGTAAGTCCAAAGCACAAAGAACTGCTGGTTCATTAGCAAGTTTGGCTGGTGGTGAAGATATGGCTTACGTTGAGTACAGCTCGAACAAAAATAAAGAGCTAAAAGAACATCATCCACTGATTCAAAAGATGTACTATAAGAATAAAAAGAAATAGGGTTGTTACCCTAAGTAATGATAAAGAACGTTGAACTGTTTAGTTTCAATTTACATAATGATATAATATCTTAAATCGTAGTCCACTAAATAATAATACATTGTTCCCTAAATACATTATAAACAAAAATTCTTAACACCATAACCGTAACTGATTAGTATAAAACTCTTAAAAACTCACCTATTGTACAACTTCTTCTTCTCTTTGTTTCTCCAACTCATCAATAACCATGTTTTCAAGGTCTTCTAATGAACCTTGTATATTCAATTTAAATGTTATAACTGTGTCCATCATTTTTTGTGCCTTTGAATGTAAGATTTCTCTTTCTTGTTCAACGTTGTTTGCCAATTTTTGGTATTCCATATCAATCGTCTTTGTTTGTTGATCCAACAGAAGCATATTTTGTTTTGAACTAGATTGAATTTGCTTCAACTCACTTTGGAATCTTTCAATTTCTGTATGGTAGAAATTGGCATCTTTTGTCATTGTTTCATACAATACTTCATAGTCCAATTTTCCAGCTGATAACTTTGCCTCCAATGATTCAACTTGTTCAGATTTCTCATTTATAGTTTCACCTATTGAATCCAATTCCTCTTGTAAGCTTATAGCTTCATCTTGTGCTTTATGAATTCTGACATTTATATCATTTTTGAGTTTCTGCAAGTTGAGACGAATATCTGTTTTTATATCTTGACCTTCTAATAAAGCATCTGGTCTTAAACCTAAGCGTTCTTCACTCAGAAGGTTATCCAATTTGACAACATATTTTGAAGCATCAATATCAGGTGAAGTGGAAGCAATTGTGTAGACACTGAAATTGTATTCTTTTAAAGTATTTGATAGTTCCTCATACGCCTGTTGCGCTTCTAATTCTTTTGAATGAACAATTTTCGATATCTCATTAAGTCTCAAGTTGACAGCATCAATTGATTTTGAAACTCTATCTCTTTCATTATTCATTCTGTCAATGTCTTTTGGAGTTAATCCTTGTGCAGATATTTGTTTTTGGATTTGTCTTTTCTCTTCTTCAGTACGAACCAATTCAGCTTCTGAATTTTGCATCTCCTGCTTGATTTGTTCCAAAACGTTGTTCCATTTCAACTTTCTATTTTCCATGGACTCAATGTAAGCTTTGAATTTGAACAAATCACTTTCTAGGGCTTCTGATTTTTTCTCAACAGCTACTAATGATTCAGATTCAGCAACCAGTTTATGATGAGTATCTCTTAGTTTGACGTTTTCATTCAAGAGTCTTTGTGTTTGTTTAACAATATCTTCAGTGTATTTATCATATTCTGATCTCATTTCATTGTAGAATTCAGTGTAGTCATCAATATTGTTTAGGAAGGCGTTATATGATTTGATGATGTAGTTAATGAAAATTCTCTCCAGTTCCAATTCATTTTGGTCTGTTCCATCATCTAATTCTTCAGGTATCTCATCTTCGGTAAAGTCCATCACTGATATTTCCTCGACCTTTAGATTCAATTGCACCAACCAATATAGCATTCCTAGGAAAACAGGCCAGTTTTGACCACCAACAGCTGAAATTTGTGATTTGTTAACTGAATCAAGATACGGATACTTGATATTCTTTAACACGTAATACACTTCATGCTCAATACTTTTGGTGAATCTATAGCCTGGGTCAACTTTTTTGTACAAGAATTGAAAGATAACGACAAAATCTTTTTGAGTAGGATTTTTCAAAGCCTTGATTCCCAGTGGATGTCTCATTTCAGTTTCAAAGTTGTGAGTTACTAAAAAGTCAAAAATCTCTTGTTGAATTGATGCTTGAAAATTTTTGTCACGTAAAGGACGGGGGTCTTTTGATTGTGATAAAGATCCCAATCCAAATGAAGATGCCCTATGAGTTGGACGAGAGCTAAATAACTGTTAGTATCAACCCTAAGTAAAAATCCCAAGTAATACATACACTGAATTCAGTCCAGCTAAACTCTTTCTTCTTCCATTACGAATTGCACTTTGTTGAACCATTTCACTTATACCGGTTGATGAGTTTCTATTGACACTTGGTCCCATACTATTTGTTCTTGGAGCTCCGATCATTGACTGCCTTGCTGATATTCTATTTGAGTTTCTCTTGAGCCCAGAGGATAGCTGTGGAATATTGGAAACATTGTGTACTTGATTCAAATCCAATTGTGAAAGAGGGATGTTGTCGCTCCTCAAGCGTTTGTAATAATTGTCTTGAGACATGAAAGAAGGGATGTGATGAACCTAGCGAGTGAATAATGTAGAGTTATGGTGGATATGTGGTGTATGATCTGGCCCTTTTGCTAGTTGTCGCGTCGTTAACGTGGTTGACGTGGTTGTGATTTGTGGATATATATCGTTTTTTTGTTTTGTTTTTTTTTGTTTACCAAAATCTCAACTTGACCAGAATCGGTAACCATGGAAACCATAAATCTTTTGACAAGGGGCCACAGCATACTTTGAAAATTCGCGAAATTGTAGAAATCATCATTTTGATTCATTATTTCAGATCAACTGACTGGTCCTCTCAAGATATGCCTCTAGTTTAGATGAAAGGCTACTGCTGGTACGCTATAAAAGATCACACTTTCACTTCAAAGCTCGCAGATATCCATCAAGATTTACTCTGATCGTTACGTACGCTAGAATGTGAATATATTTCTTTCAACTGCTACAAGGTTTTTGTTCGTTGGTGGTTCCTGTGATAGTCCTTCTGCTCCCAAATATATGGAGGTCAATAATCTGGACAGCTCATCAAATAAGGCGTTTGAAGCTGAACATCTTGGGGCTCTCAAAAATTGTTACTTTTTACATCCGCAGAAAGAAGTTTTTTTAAAACTAAACACTTCAACTTAAACTTTAATACTGTTGAGCCAACTGATGGTCTACTACAAATAATCTTTTAGGTAATACATGAGCGTTAGCTTCTAGAAAAAGGTTTTTGAAACAGTTAGACAAAACCCTGAGCTTTGACTCAATTCAAAGAGAAAGTGGAAACGTCGTTTCGTTTATTGACGTATCAAGTATCCCTATGATTGTGTTAGAGGCTTCATATTCTATCGCTTGGTTAATACGTTTTTAAAATTGGGAAAATATGAGTTGGTCAAGTTGGTTTTATAGAAGAACTATCTTTATGATTGAATGAGTGAGGTACAATAACAACAAGTGTCATTGAGTGCTGTGGGCATTGTTATTTCTCGTGAATTTGAAGCTGAATATCCATGGGTGCTGGTGTTGAATATATGGACTAACAAAGAGAAGTAAGAGATGGCATTCATCATTTGCAGGCCGTTATGTTTTGAGCATTCCTAATGGAAAATGTTATTGTTGAACAATCCCTATGACCCCAAGAAAGGAACTGGTAACAATTTTACCGTGGATGCTCAAGCCAATTGGCCAGATATGACAACAAACCGAAAAGCATCTCAAATTAATGGGACAGAATTTAGCCAATTTCGCTTTAAACTAGAGAGAAGAAGAAAGAACGAGAAGATCAGCATTGACCAATTGCCCAAATTACTGACTTGTGAATGATACTGGCAAGACTGATATTGAACAATGTCAGTTATGAAGATTATATAGCTGTTATTGATGGTGAATAAAGCTGTATGAAGAGTATGGAAATGAAAAGCGTATGGGGTTCCTGAAGATTATTAATTATATGTTGAAACTTGACATACATATACTTCATGTTTGGATATTAAAATTCAAAGCAGAGAAAGAATCAAGTTGACATTTTGAACTTTAATATGCTTCCATGGTGAAATCCCAAGCTTCCATTTTCCAAACGAATAAACTTTAAATGAATTTTTTTGTATGTTTACACTGCAGAACGGTTTAAACGTGAGACAAAAGCCTAAAGGTGAGAGAACATCATTGGTGTAAACAATGTGTAGCCATGAAAACAATAAACAATGCAGTAGAAGCTGTGGAATTTGAAGCTGTGCTATGGTATGTACACATACAACTTGTGCAAATCAGTCAATAACCTAGGACTCAGGTACCTTCTCTGCTCGAATTATTAGAGGTTTTGCGTCTCCAAGTGGTATAGAAGAAGAGTCAAGACTCAAGAGTCAAGACTCAAAGTTGGAATTCACGGTAGGCACTAGACTTAACCGAGCCAGCTGGAGGATTGTACTTTTCAGTTTATGCCGTTTCAACTTCTTTCAAGCTTTAATTGTTGAGAATCAGAATCTAATCTACACATAGAGTCAACTTTGACATGTTTGAATGAAACGAAGACATGAGCCGTCGGTATGGAATTGCAAAAGATCACTTCAATTTGTACACAGACGAAATCCCTTTCACCTATAATCATCACGTTGAAACTTGAAAAAAGCTGTGATGCTGTGATAAATTGAACGTAGAAACCAGATGTTTTTCAATTGTTGTTTTCTGCGAGCCATTTTCATGGTCTTGAGGATCAACGTACAAGTCCTGTGTACCATGAGAATAGGTCCATCGTAGCATTGAAGATAGGTCCCATGAAACCCCAAAGAAGATAGTTCTTTGCCAAAGACGGAATTATATGTTTTGATCTATAACTTTTGCAAGGATCAAATATTATTCTTCCAACTTTTGACCAGGTTGAAAAATTAATATTTAATACACGGTGCGCCAGCGCGACCTCACTAAAAATCGGCATTTTACAACTTGTAACTTCACACTTTACAAAGGCATAGAAACCTATGGTTTTCAGTGGGCAAGTCGAACCATCATGTATCTCTGTTCCATAAAGTTGGAACTTGTATGAACCAACTTATCATTATTTATGTACTGCATAGTTTCTGCGGATTTCTTCACCACTGCACATGGGATTTAAAAGTTTCTCAATTGTTGTTGAGGGCAACTGTCTTTAAATTTGGGATCTTGCGCGCCCAAAACGGAGACCATGCATCTCTCCACCGCGACTCACCGCCAAAACCAATACAACGACCTTCCTAATTGGGTGTTTGTTAGGACGTACAAGCATGCGTCACTGCATGGTTTTAGATACGATCGATGAAAAAGAAAGCACAATCATAACATTCCATTCAGCAAAAAACAACAAAAAACCAGGTCAAACTTTTTATGAGTGTTATCATTTAAATAAAGTAAACAACCCACCTTACAATTCCCAACTGCTCTGCCTCATAATAAAGAAGACCTTTACGTTCATTTCACTCATCAAATAATTGTGCAAAAGTTGAATCTTCAGAAATAAACCGTGCCTGTTTTCTATTGTCATATCCCATCGACACTTGTGTCTCAGTCCCATACCGTGTTTTTTTTTCAACATACCAAAGCACGAAAAAGATTTTTCTAAACTGATCAACATTTCACACACTTTAATACTCAAGTATTTGTCGTGGTATATAAAGGAATTGAATTCACTTGAAAAGTAAATCAGCAATTATATTCCAAAATGTTTAAAAATTTCAATACCTCTTTGAAAAAATCAAAGTCAACCAAGAGTCTCAAGATTTCTGAACCACAACAACTTGTTGATAACGATACAATGGATCATAACTCTCAGCTGCTCGACAATAACTATATTCCACCAACTCCCCCATTACCTTCATCATCAAGAAAGAATTCATCCTCATCATTATCATCATCATCAGCAACCCCAAGAAGTACACCTGCATCAAGTACAGTGATATTAATAACAAAGTTTGATTTCAAAGCTGAACACACGAATGAATTAAGTGTTGGTGTTGGTGAAGCATTAAAACTAATTGAAAGAAAAGGTAATGGTTGGATACTAGTAAAACCAATTGGAAGAATTTCCCCACCTGGTTTAATACCTGCAAGTTATGTTAGAATTGTTCGATTAAATAAAAATGAACAATCAGATGTGAAGCTGAATTCCAAATGGTTAGCATCATCTCAAGAAGTTGAAGAACCTGTTAAAGCCAATACCAAATGTTCATCAGTTGACACTTCAATTAGTTCTGATCAAGAACAACATTTTTCATTCCAATCCACTTCAACTTCATCAAGACCAAGTTCACCAACTTCAATCATTTCCAAATCATCAGCTATTTTAGAAACAATACTACCAATTTCAGGATTAGTGAGAAATGTTTCTTGTCATAATGGGAGATATTGGTATAGAGTGGATGTTGAACTGAATGATGGTAAAAAAAGACATCTTTGCAGATATTATCAAGATTTTTATAAGTTACATTGCTCTATAGTGGATGCTATTAGAAGCAATTATTCATCAGAAGAACAACAAGATGCTTGTATTGCCAAATTACCAGCTTTACCTGATCCAATCCCAAGACCGGATCTTGAAACTTTATCATCAATTTTACTTCAAAGATGTCAATCATTAAATGTTTATATTTTCAAGATTGTTCAAAACAAACATAAATTAGATTATTTCAAAATCTTGAGTGAATGGTGTTTACCAAGACTAGGAGATTTAGAATCAGATTCTAAAGACCCAATTTCCAACGAAGGCATTGAATCATTATTAAACCCTATGCCAACATCAGTGATTAACAACAAATCCGGCTCATCATCATCCCACAAAAAACCATCATTAAGTATTCAAACATCAGTTACACCACCATTACCAGTTCCAGAATTACCCCCAAATAGCATGTTATCTAAAAATTCATCAATAATATCATCCAATTCACCAATTGATTCTCCATTAAATTCCCCAAAGATATGGTCTTCACCAAATACCCCATCATCTGCTACATTTAGAGATAGATCCAATTCAAGTGTGAATAATAACAACCATAGTTCATCAAGTTTAGCTACAAGACCATCATTTAGTTTTGAAGATAATTGGATGTCCACACCAACAGAACCGTTATTTAATAATAGAAACTCAAGAGAGAAATTTGTTAACAAGAGAAATGTATCAGTTTCATCAAATATTACAACATCAAGTGCAGACTATATCAAGATTAAAGTTTTCCATAATGATGATATCTTTGCAATTAGATTTAACAAGAGTTTAAAATTACAAGATTTGAGAAATTCAATATCTAAAAGATTAGAATGTGATGTTAATTTGATTAAACTATATTATAAAAATTCTTCAAAGAATTATTTCTCTCCATTAAGTGATGAGTTTGATTTACATTCAGCATTGGATCAACCAAAGATTAGTATTAAAGTTCATTTATGGTGAAGGAGAAAGTTGTGGTGGATATTTTCAATTCATTAGGTATTCAGTTTTATGATGTACAGTTTTGTTTAGTTTTTTTTGTGTTCATTTTTGGTTTATTTTGATTTTCCTTCTTTCTTTCAGTTCTGTTGATTTTTTGCAACGTGATTTTATAATGGGTGATTTTGTGTATAACGAAAATATTTAAGAAACGCTTTAACGATTAGATTAGATATGCCGTAGAGCTGATCAAGTGTAAGTGATCTATTGATATATTATTGGCTGAATTCATTGACTACTACACTAGTCTAGTGGCATCGGCCGTGAACCTACCAAGGTGTATTTCTCCAAAAGCTCAGACTACAAGTGATCTCATGGTATTTAATCGATCGAATGGTTTGAAGAGGCCTCTTTTTGGATCTCTATGTTTTGATTTCGATGTTTGGTTCGGCATTTAAAGTCCCTGCTCAAAATCAAAACAGACCAAAATAAAGTTGAATTTGATCAACTTTGAAGAGCCCCATATACTTGGGTCTATGATGAAGTCATTTGATTCAATATTCAACAAGCTGGTGCATCATCGATTAATACAACCAATTACACCTTGATGTTCTACTGAATCAACAAAGTCCATACGGTTGATTGGACGTTGATTCGACGTTGAAAAGACTTTGGAATGTTGCAATTTGTAAACAAACGTTTCATGCCACTCTGCACGATTTTTGTGGTTTTTGTTTTTCCGTAGAGATGAGCGGTGAGCGTGTTGCTGTGCATCATATGTCCGCAAATGTTTGATATTGAAAGCCGCAAAAAGGCACATAGAAAAGAAGAACTGAATCAATTAAATAGTGAAGAAGGGAAGAGATAATGAATATATTGCAAGTGTAGTGTTCGTATATATGGTATATGGCTTTTGAGGTCAGAGTTCACTAATTCAGATTCTAGATTAAGTTTTCCTCGAATCTCACAATTGTGTGCCTGTTTTATTGTTTGATCAACAATTGGTGATCTGCTATACATACACAGGCCGTCAAATAGTACATGCCTTCTTCAAATGAATCCATCAAGACTCAAGAGATCAAATTGATATAAGTTCATGATTGATACCAAACAAGCCATCAAGTTCAAATGAGGTTTTAAGCTTTGTTCTTCGATTCAAAGACGCTAAAAGCCGTGATTGTGGTGATGCTTTGATATGTACAGTTGAAAGTGATGATGGGGAAGATAGAGTGGAAATTAGTGGTTGAGATTTGAACGACAAGATCAGTATAACTTTACGTGACAGTACTAGTTGTATCAAATATATCCTCCTGTAATATGATTACCCCAGCGACATTAAGCTGCGAGATTATAATAATATCATGATGATCTATCATGGTGTAATCGATATTGAAAGATATCGAAAGTAGATGTTACAGCCCTTTCTACATCCTGAATCAAATTTAAACCTTTCTAAATAAATAAATGTAAACCAACCAACATTATAAACCAATAAATAAACTCACACTATAATACAACAACTTCATTATTAAAAAATCACAACTTCAAACTATAAATATTGGAAAACAAACATACAACGCCACAAATCAAATTAAATAAATCAGAAGTACCTCTTCTTTTTTTGTTTCTTCTTGTCTTTTCTTTTTTCAATACCCTCTCAAAAAATCAATCATATCAACACTATTTTCCTCCTCCTCCACTTCCTCATCATCATCATGACTTGAGGCCGCATTAGTTGTTGAACTATCATGAACACTATAATCCCCATCCATATCCTGTACAGATGACAAATTTGGTGCAACAACACTTGGTCTTTTCGAACCAACCAAAGTTTTAAAATTTGAGGATAAATTCGAGGAAGCCATTGAATTTTCTCTAAATTTGTCTTGCGGATCCAAATTATCATTAAAATCCACAATTTCTGGAGCTTGGATGAATCCCAATTGATTTGGAATCGATGCACGGGTATGACGATGTTGTAATGAGGCAGCAGGATGTGGATGTCCATGAGGAGGTGATGTATTCTCCACACTTGTATAATAAGACGGTTTGAATTGATCTTGATCCATCATGTTATTCAAGTTTGCCCTTTTGGTGATGGCACTTGTTGTACAATTCCATGGTTTTTCACGGACAAAAAAGATGATACAATCCACTGTACAACTTAATGGAACCATGAACGCCACAAATACTAATAATACGAATGGTTCAGGATCATCATTATCCACATAGTTATGGATTTGTGAAATGGTGGGTGTTAACCATATTACCCAATATCCAATTGGATAAATTGCAAAAGTTTTCAATTCTCTCATTATTGCTTGTCTCCTTTTAGAGTTATTTTCTGATGTCAATGTCATTAATTCTTTTTGTAAAGTGTTTGTAACATTTGAAACGTTGTTGTTGTTATCATTATTTGAATCATTGTATAATGTTCTTTTAGTCTTTTCAATTTTCTTGAAATAGATGATGAGATAAATGATTATAGTTGAATAAACTATAGCTATTGTCACCAAATTAATATATCTAATGATCCAACTTGATAATAAACCTTTCCAAACAGGAATTTGAGGAGCTGAACAAGAGAAATTATATTGATAATGACCATCATGAACAAATATTAAAGCAGGGAAAGTGAATGCAATTATGACTGCAAATAAGACAATAAACCATCTTATGGGGTAAACACCTCCTTCATTAACATAAACGATATCATCTTCATTTTTATGGAATATCTGCTTAAATTCAATCTTCCACAAGAAATATAACCAACATCTTTTCATCAATTTTTTGAAATTAAATGGAGTTTTAGGGTGAATTTTGGAAAATTGCGGTCTTAAAATCATTATAGAATTATGGAAAGTTAAAGCCAATATAGTTAAATCAGCATAAATGGTGGCAACTTCTCTTAGGTAACCCCAACCATCACAGAATCTATGAGTATCTAGAGCCATTTTAACAATTTGATGGAAAGAACCTAACCTGATGCAACTAAAACAAAGGATAAATAAGGCCTTGAAGAAATCACTAATTATCAGGGTCAATAGTAGTTGTAACCTGAATATAACTCTTCTTGAAGGGTCCATCCTTATCCATAGCAGTATTGCAATCAGCCCAGTCACAACACTCAGCACACTAGCAGATATTTCCAGGATGTGGAACGCCCTCACTTGACGATAAGTGTAAAAGGTGAGGTCATTGACACTCTGGTTGTAGACGTCTGACATTTTGGCTTATCAGCTGTGGTGTGGCATATCAGGGGTGGCAGTGGGCAGTGGGATGTGCTCTCTATTCTCAGTTTATTTCAGTTGGTTCTAGTGTAATTGTAGTTGTAATTGGTTATAGTCGTAGTCATTTGGTTGCAGCAGTTCAAATTGTTTTTGTCTCTTTGTCTTGGTGAAAGTGTGACTAAGCAATGACTAAGCAATGTAAATTGGTGTCTGGGTGTTTTGCCATTCCTTTTTCAATTGAATTCATCATCATCAACATCAAGAACAACATCAACAACATCATCAATATCAACTACAAGGTCAACGACATCATGAGTCAATACGATTTCAACAACTACCAGCAGGCAACTCCCAACGACACTTGGTTCCAGTCACAGCTCATCCAGAACCAGCCAGAAAACCAGCAGTACACCATCAAAAATGAAGTTGGTGGGTTACTAGATGAGAATACACTATTCAATAACAATACTCAACAGTTTAATGAATTCATAAACAACACTGCAAGTGCCACCGGTAACATCAACAATAACTCATCTTCTTCACAAACAAACAGTTCAGACAAATCCTCCCCCTCTACTATTTTAAATAATGTTCCATTTACATCAAATGATATAAATTTTTTAAATAATGAAATTCAAAAGAACGATACTACTGCAGACCATAACTTAAGTGAAAAAGAATTGGCAAATAGAAGAAAAGCTCAAAACAGAGCTGCCCAAAGAGCTTTTAGAGAACGTAAAGAATTGAAACTAAAGGAACTAGAGGATAAATTAAACAAGAGTGAATATGATAAATCTTCATTATTAAAACAATTGGAAGAGTTGAAAAAACAAAATGTTGTTATATCAACTGAAAATAAACTATTATTACAAAATGGTTCAAACCTTGTTCCTTTAAATAATTCAAATAATGAATTATTTTCCTTCCCATCAAGTGAATTTCATCAATCTCAAAACTTGCCTAAAAAAGAGAAACTTGATAATGATAATAATGGAAAAACATTAACAATAACTCAAGTTTGGGAATATTTAAACTCAAAAGATGATCCAAATTTAGAAATTGATGATATAATACAAGAAATTAAAGGTTTAGAAGTTTGCCATGAACATGGACCAGGTTATCCAATAGATGTTATTGATCGTATAATTTCAAAACATAGGGGTTAAACTTTACATTTATTTTTGATTTAATTTATTAGTGGGTTTCTTTTTATAGGCGTATATGAATTTATGAAATGTTTAAACTATTCACTTCCAATAGTGCTCAGTATCAACAGCTCCTGCAATAACCTTCATCATCTTCAAAACCTTCTCTTCTTGAAATCTTCTACCAACAATTTGTAAAGCAACTGCACCACCATGATTCTTTTCAGCATCATAATCATTAAAAGTCTCTTTATCAAGATCATTAACAGGTTTATAATCTTCATCTTTTAAATCAAGATCTTTATCTGCTCTAGTTATTGGAACAACTCCAGCTGAATAATCCAATGCATTGAAAACTGAAGTATACCCAACATATTTAAACTTACCATTCTCTGCAGTTGGATATGGCGTCACTGGCAATATTATCCCATCAATTGGCTTACCAGATCTTGTTTTCTTTGCTGTATCATTCCAACGATCAAGATATTGCTTCTGTAAAGATGTTCTTTCTGCATGTAATTCCCATAGTTTCGAAACTCCCAACTCTTTTGATGTATTATACATCTCCATATATGGGAAAAATGGTTCTCCTGTTAATTTAGCAACTTTTTTACAATATTCACCTCCATCACTAAGGAAAAATTCAGTTATAATGTTTGCTAATCTTTCATGATCTTTTGGTTCCCATTCAATTATTTCATGCCCTTGTTCTAAAAGCTTTGCAATTGTGTGTTTTAAAGCTCTTGTCACTGGTGGTGTTGGTTTAACAACCCCATCACTAAAACATACAGCAAATGTTAACTTTGAAGGAAGTTCCACTTGTCTCCATGGAATTTCAACAACTTTACCATCTTTTAACCAAGGTTCACCATCAACAACACATTTACTGTATAGCTCCAAAGTATCTAAGCTCGTTGACATTGGACCATTAACACTCAAAACACTTTCCAACCCAGGTAATCCTGATCTTGCCCCATAAGTTGGGAATCTCCCTGAACTTGCCTTCAAGTTAAACAAATTCTGGAAAGAACTTGGAATACGTAAACTACCACCAATATCACTTCCAACACCCAAAGGTGAACCTTTCAATGCTATCAATGCAGCTTCACCACCACTCGAACCACCACATGTCAAATCCCTATTGAAAGGGTTAACAGTATTGCCATATATGTGGTTGATAGATTCAGGCATCATCATGGCAACTGGGACATTTGTCTTCACGTAGAAAACAGCACCCATTGAACGCAACATCTCCACCAGGACCGCATCTTGTTCAAACTGGATAGGATTGTTGATGAATCCAACAAATCCAATAGTAGTTTGATGCCCCTTGATGTTTAAATTATCCTTTAGAGAGATTGGTAATCCATGAAGCGGACCTTTCAATTCACCAGTTTTAGCATAGTATTCATCTAGTTCCTGAGCCATCTGTAAACCTTCATCGAAGAACACCTCACTTAGACAATTGACCAACTGATGAGCAATGGTGGCTCTATGGCCAAAAGCGCTAGCAACTTGGAATGAAGTCCATCTTTTGGATTTGATATTGGCTAGGATCTCAAGGGCATTTGATTCAGTGATTTCAATTTCAAGAGGTGTTAGAAATCCAGATTCAATAGGAAATTTCAAAACATCCTTGACTTGTGATGATGATGGTAATTGATCTTGAGGGATAAGCCATTCTTTCTTGAAGGAAGAGTCCCTTTTGGCTAGTTTCTGAGCTGCGATTTCCTTATAGTTGGAGATTGTCATGATGGTTAATGGATTGTAAATTCTATTCTTCATACAAATAGTGAAGTTGTAATCTTTTATACCCATAGCTATACCCTCAATGGAAACCCAGCACCGTCTTATCAAACAGGCGACTGCCTAAACAGGGCATAACTCCACGAGATAAGATAAGATAGCACTTTGTGTTTAAATACTGCTCAGTTTGTCACATTTTGATCACAGGGACAGTCACAGGGACACGCAACAAAGACCCTTGAACTAGAACAATAAGCACACCATTAGAAAGAGAATTCTTCATAGAATAGCTTAGGAATAACAAGAGGTGGATATAATTAAACATCACCATAATATTTCAACAAAAACCACCATTTTTCCCCCAAAGGATAAGCAAATTTCCAAAAGAATCTACAAATCCGAGATTTCTGTAAAAAAAAAAAACTTATCTATACGAGATTTTGAATTAGTATACTGAAAACACACATTTATTTTGGAGATACACCTCCAAAAATGTGCTGATAAGCAAATATTCATCACTAGTGCCACCTGTTATCTAGATCAAAATCATACTATCCTTTTGCTAGTATAAATTCAACAAGTTTACTCGAGTTTTTATTAGGTCTTCTCGAACTACAATCCAATCCAAAAAAAAGAAGCACAAATGTCACTTTTAACTATCCCTAAAAAGATTAGAAACTTCTTATGGGGTGAACCTCCACAAGACCCAAAAGAGGCTAAACTCCTCTTCAAAATTGATTGCTTTGTGCTGACTTTTGTCTGTTTCAACTATTGGGTTAATTATTTAGATCGTTCAAATTTAGCAAATGCTTATGTTAGTGGGATGCAAGAAGATTTGAAAATGCATGGAAATGAGTATAATATTGTGAATACCGTCTTCACGGTAGGTTACATTGTTGGTATGATTCCAAACAATTTAATATTGTTGAAGGTTCAACCAAGATATTGGTTAACTTTTTGTTTATTATCATGGGGGTTGTTGACTTTAGGTTTATATAAAGTGAAAAACTATAAAGAAATTTGTGTTATTAGGTTCTTCCAAGCATTATTTGAAAGTTCAACATTTTCTGGCTCCCATTTGATTTTGGGGTCTTGGTATAATTCTCAAGATACTATTGATCCAATAACTGGGAAAATCAAATCTTCAGAATTAACTAAAAGAAGTGCCATTTTCACAAGTTCTGGGTTATTAGGTTCATTATTCAGTTCTTTTATGCAATCTGCTATACATACAAACATGGATGGTTTTAGAGGTTTAGCGGGTTGGCGTTGGTTATTCATTATTGATTTCATCATAACCATGCCTGTTATGATTTTTGGATTTATCTTTTTCCCAGATACTCCAGATACTTGTAAGGCTTTTTATTTTTCAAAAGAAGAGATTGAGTTGGCAAAATTACGTGTTCATAAACCTCATATTGAAACAAAATTTGGTTGGTCAGTTTTCAAAAGGGTCTTGGGAAGATGGCATTGGTATTTATTCAGTTTATTATGGGTATTTGGTGGTGAAAATGAATCTTTTTGTACAAATACTTTATTTGCCCTTTGGTTAAAATATTTTGGTTATTCGATCCCTGATAGAAATCATTTCCCAATGGGTATTTATGGCGTGGGGATAATTTCAACTTTTGCTTCTGCCTTATATGTTGATCATACTGGTGGGAAATATCATTGGCATATTGGTATTTTCATTTCAATAGTGTTGATTATCTCTTCAATCATGATTTTGGCAAACCCTCATTCAGATGCTGTTATGTTTGTTGCTCAATACATTGCAGGCGTCTCTTATAGTGGTCAAGCAACTTTTTTTGCATGGGCTAATTTAGTTTGTCAGAATGATTTACAAGAACGTGCTATAGTTTTAGCCTCAATGAATATGTTTAGTGGTGCTGTTAATGCTTGGTGGTCTTTATTATTCTATGCGGCAACTACTGTACCTAGTTTTAAAAAAGGTTGTTATGCAATGATTGCAACAACCATTGTTACTGGATTTATCTGTGGTGTTATTAGATTCTTACAGAAAAGGGAATTACAAAGGGAATTGTTGAATTTAAATGTTCGAAATTCTTCTGATCTTGAAAATATGGCTTCTTTTGAAGGTTCTGAGCCTAAAAAAATGGCTCTTGATCAAAATAATTTGACAATCAAAGAGATCCCTTCGAAAAGCTCTCATTGATTTATATAGACGTTAAATACTACTTATTATTTGATTCATTTGTACGTAAGCTGAGAGCCAGTGTTTATTTATTTGTCTGTAGATGGAAATGAATGTTCCAATCTTGAAGCTAGCACCAAGAAATCAGATGATTCCAACTCACCATAATATCTTAAACCTTCAATAAACCCATTCAAATGTTGACTAAAACTATCCAAATATTCATTAAGGTATGAATTCAACCTCTCCATTCTTTCCAGGTTCTTATTATAATCATATTCTTGACCTTTTAATCTTTCATTATACTTCTGGAATAAATCATAATCCAATAAAATTAACACTTTTCTTAATGATAACAAAAAATTACAGTACCCATTAATAATTTGTGATAATCTTCCGTAAATCTTGATTAATTTTTCAGTAGTTAGGATTGAACTTTTCAAAACTGTATTTAAAAATGATTGAATTAATTGAGATAATTGCTCAAAGTCTTGAACTTTATCTAATTTAACCATTAATTCTTTCCAATTGAATTCAATGATATCATTTACTAAATAACCAAAATAGTTTTTAATAAAATCCTTCATACGATCATGTAATGATCTCACTCTTGTTATCCATTTTGGTAATGGTGTGCCAAAATTCTTATATTTCCAAATTTTATTTTTATTAATTTCAAACCAAGTATCATCTAATTGTTTATCAGTATAATGTAAATTCATCAGATGTCTAAAGATCAATTGATATTGAATCATAACAGTTCTTGTTGCTATAAGATTCAATGGGAAAGGTAAAATAACATCTATAGTGAAGTAATTTATTGCTCTCAGGTTTTCAGTTGATTTGGATTCTTGATTTGCCTCTTTATCAACATCTAATGTTTCCGAAATCAGATTCTTAATTGAATCAAAATTATTTGCACTGAGTGCCTTCTCAGCGTCAATAGCCTCCACTTTCAAAATCTCAAGTAAATAATTATAAATTGGCTCTTTTTCAATGACTAAATTTATTAATTGGAAAACAAGGTCTGATTTTTCGCCAAAAACTGTACCAAAAACTCTTTTCAATCTTGATAATGAGGCATGTGTTGATTGTTTCTTAAACTCATGCAATGACATTGTTAAAAATTCAGAAATATTTGCTGAATTGTTGAGCATATAATAACGTTGAAGATTCATCAATGTTTGCTTGAAATCATATCCACGAAAGAACAAATCCAATATCAACTTGTTTGCAAATAGATATGCCTGCTCAAGAATTAAATACAAGTTGTTGTTATTTAATGAACTAACTTTTTCTGTTGTAAATGAATCCAAAGTAACACCACATTCTTTTAAAACATTCAAATATTTCCCAGTAAGTAAAACTTTTAATTGAATTTCAGGATCTTGAAACTGTTTAGGTAAACCATCTTTCTTTATAACAAATTTGGAATCCCAATATCTCTCAGAATTGAGACTATTCAGTTTAAAATCATGAGCAAGATTAGTGGTTATGAAAAATTCACTATTAGGATCATCTATCACCCCTTTTGTTATCCAATCATTTAACATATCAATATAACTCCTGCTTATATTATTGAGAAGATGTGTCAAAAATTCAAATGATTTCAAATCTCCACTATATTCATCCATTCTTTCTTGTACTATTTGTAAGACTAACCCACCTTTAACGACAGAATGGGTTGATGAATCTGATAATAAGTCAATTGAGCCCGTGTTTTTCAAATCATGTCGTATATTTTGAATAAAATTATCAAATACCGATTCTTCTGATATTTTTCCTCTTTCTGTATTCATTCTGTATATTGTTTGAACAATTTCATAAAGATGTGTCATCTTGGCCGTTATATTTGTTAAAAGGTCTTGTTCAAATACACGAAGATTGAAACCTTTGTTGAATTTGTAATTCTGTTCCATATTATCAAGAAACCGTATGTATAGCTTCAAAAATTGTCTAACTTCATAAACAAAAGATTGTATCACTTTCCCATAAGAATCTGTGTTGTAAAACTCTGTGAAGCTCGTTAGTGCAGAATACATCTTTGCTAAATGGACCACCCTTTTCGTCACATCTTTCAAACTAGCGTCTAAATGTTTGTTGATTTTGTAGTCTGGTCCCAATAGTCTTAGTCTTGGAATACTTGGATCATATTTTTCTGAATATCTAATATAAGAACCCTCTAAACCTAGCAACACATATAATAGGTCCTTCACAATCAATGCTTCCTGGATCCTTATGTCTTTTATATCACTCAATGGGAACGGTTTGATCTTTTGATGCTGCGCGCATAATGGTTGTGTATTGACAAGTCTTGAGCATAGATATGGCTCGTCTTTGAGGAACACGACAGAGTCCTTCTCCTGTGACCACGCGTTAGTAAGTTGGTACAAAAACATCATCCAAACTGAACATACCAAATTCTCTGTACTCATAGCTTTGACCCACCGCTGTGTAACGTTTGTACGTGTTTTGAATCTTTAAACCTCAAATCTGATCTATAATAAAATGTAAACAAAAAGTCGCGACTCTTGAAAAAACCAGAATTTTACCCGGAGAACCCATAGTTGAGAATGGTTTTGATACGAAAGTATCAGAAGAAGAGCTTGCATGACTTCAAAACACTTCAAGATCAATTGAATTCTCGCCGAAGAGCTGAAATGCTATTAATAATCTTTAAACAACTTTAATGCCCTTTTCTTTATCTTCATTATCATCATTTTAGTGACTCCCCATAGTTAAGAGGCTGCTGCACTTCTCAAATTCAGGGTAAATTTCGTGATTTTGGCGTCTCTGAGAAATCGTTAAATTCAAATTGCCACTACATAGATCTGAATATCAGTTGTACAAGATCATCATCAGTTATATCGTTCAATTGAGCTAATTATCGCACTATGTTCTTAACCAGAAGTGAATATGACCGTGGGGTCAGTACGTTCTCTCCAGAAGGTCGTTTATTCCAAGTGGAATACTCTCTAGAAGCCATTAAAGTGAGTTTACATACAACTTAGATAAAAGAATCCAAAACTAACCCTTTCAGCTTGGTTCCACAGCTATAGGTATTGCCACTTCAGAAGGTGTAGTATTGGGTGTTGAAAAAAGAGTCACCTCATCATTATTAGAATCATCCTCAATTGAGAAAATTGTGGAAATTGATAAGCATATAGGTTGTGCCATGTCTGGGTTAACTGCAGATGCTAGAAGTATGATTGATCATGCTAGAGTGAGTTCCTTGAACCACAATTTGTACTATGATGAAGACATTGGTGTTGAAACATTGACTCAATCTGTTGCAGATTTAGCTTTGAGATTCGGTGAAGGTGCCTCTGGTGAAGAACGTTTAATGTCAAGACCATTTGGTGTTGCCTTATTAATCGCTGGTATCGATAAAGAAAAAGGTCCACAATTATATCATACAGAGCCATCCGGTACATTTTATAGATATGAAGCAAAAGCTATAGGTTCCGGTTCAGAAGGTGCTCAAGCAGAATTACAAAATGAATATCATAGTTCTTTAACATTAAAAGAAGCTGAACTTTTAATTTTGAAAATCCTAAAGCAAGTTATGGAGGAAAAACTAGATGAAAATAATGTTCAATTAAGTTCTGTTACAGAAAGCGAAGGTTTCAAGATTTATGAGAATAATGTAACTGCTGATATCATCAAGGTTCTAAAAGAACAAGAAACTGATGATCAACCTGAAGCTTAGACTAAAATGGTTTATACAACAAAATTTAATGCATGTAAATTAGTGAGATATATGATCTACGTATTGTAGATAAGAATACAGTTTATTATTTATTCTATTCAACTAAATGTGAATATTCTGGAACTTCCTTCACTTTAGAGTTGAAAAACTTTTCTAATTTATTGGCGTTCTTGAAATAAGTTGTTGTTTCATTGTTATATTTCCGACAATTGTTAAAGATCAATCTTGCATCATACACGAATTCTTCTAATGTTGAATAATGATCATTTTCCAATTTCGATTCCATTGTACTCAAATCCATTGGTTCTTTAATAACTTCATAATAATCTGGAACTTCTTCTTTGTTCACAGGCGTAGAGAATGGCCATGATGCTGTATGGTTTTGTATTTCTGTCAATAAATGTTGCATAAATGCGTGATGTGGACCTCTTCTAGGTCTTTGAGCCAATTCATCCATCTCTGGTGTCCACCCACTTTCTTTCAATCCTGGAATTGTCATTGGATCGATAGGTTTGATGTTTTTCAAATCTTTGAAATGTTTCAATCCAGATCTTACAACATCTGATTTGGAAACAAGCCTTATCTTTCTTTGAACTGCAGCTTTTTGTAGAAGTAAAATCTTTGCACTATCCAAATATCGTATTATTGGTAACATTGAACATTGCATTAATGTACCACCTTCATAATCTTTAATATAACCCATCCATATATGCTTATCCAGTGTGATCTCTTTAGTAAAACCTTGTTTCTTAAAATAACCAATAGCATAATTATCAGCATACGTTAAAAAGTATTTGATTGGAGATGTAGCTCTAACATAATCTTTCAAATGATTCATTAAATGCGCACCGTAACCTCTGACTTGTTCTGTGGAACTAATAGCACAAAACACAATTTCCGCAAAACCTCGACTATCAAATGGTCTATATGTTATACCACCCACAACAGTTAATGGTTTCCTCACAACAGCCATTGAAAGATGACTTCTATCATAAACTAATCTAGCAATATATTCTCGAGGCATTTTAGGCAATTGTTTTTGGAAAATGTTTTTCAAACCGGTCAAAACCATTAGATTTTCCTTTGTATTATCATTATTCACCACTCTAAATTCAATTTTACCCTCGCGCTCTTCTAAAACAGATGGTCTTTCTTTAAAAGTGTATGTTTGTCCATCAAACTTGAAAGTAGTTGTACGTTTTCTTTCTTCTTCGGCTTCATCGTCATCCTTGGCTTCCTCTTTTTCTTCAGCTTCTTCCTCTTCTTCCTCTTCCCCTTCCTCACTCTTTATTTTTTTATCGTCAGGTTTTATGTCAATCTTCTTTTCTTCATCCTCGAGTTTGGCCCTTTTGGCTATTGGTTCATCATCATGCTTATCAACAGCTGCCCTTTTGTTCTCATCCATCTTCTTATCAATGCTGTTGATTTTTTTTGATAGCTTTATGGCGCTGTCGTTGACTTTTCTGATGCTGATTTGATTCTCTCCAGTGTTTAGGTTTTTGATGTTGATGATTCTCCGAGCCACTTGAAAAAAAAAAATTCGCGAAAAGTTACATAATCACAATAACTAAAATATGAATTTTGATCTAAACACTCGTTTATTCATTTCCATTCTTCATCAGAGAAATCTTCTTCAAGGTCTGCAACTGCCTCTTCGGCTTGTCTTTGCACTTCTGTCAATCCACTCACATTTTCTAGATATTGTGGCTCATTTAATGCTCTTGCAACAAAATCCCAGCCTCCTTCTTCATAACCTTCTTGTATTGGTTTAGAACAAGCTGAACAATATTCATAAGCTGGAGTTTCTAGTTTCTTTGTATCAAAGTTTCCTAAAAACCCTCTAAGTTGATGTGGGAGCTTACCAAGGATTGTGTCAGTATTAGCATTTGCGTAATGTTTTTCAGGATGTTGAAGAATGGAAACCAACAATTCAACTGCTAAAGATGAAGCAAGTAATGCTATCCCGGGTCTTGTGACAGTACACATTTGGTCTAAAGTTCTGTCTGTCAAGCTATCAGTTGGCGCCACAACATCATTACAGAAATAGCAGCCTAGGTTCCCTTCAACACCATGTCTCATGACAAGATAACTATCGAACCCCAAGGCAGCATTTATAACAATCTTCTTCTTCACGTTACCGATCAATGTTGGTAGCCATCTTGCTTCTCTTGAATCAGTCAAAAGGAACACAACGTCATGCAACTCAATAAGTTTATCCAACATTTCAAAATCTTGTTTTTGTTTCTCATCATTGGTCACTGGATGACCAGCCATTGGTATTTCAAGCTCATACCCATTAGCATTAACTAATGGGAAAATCTTTTTGAGTGATTCAGCAGCTTTAAGGGCCTTTTTCTCTCCAACATCTTCAAAATTAAATAATGGTTGACGAACTGGGTTTGAAAATGATATTTTCCCATTATCCACAAATGTAACATTGCGAACACCCCATCCAAGCAATGCTCTTGCAACATAACTGCCTAGAGTACCAGCTCCCAATAGTAAAGCCTTGGTGTCTTTAATTATATCTAGATCAATTTCTGGGGCAACTCTCCACTTCATCAATTTTAAATTCAAATCAACCGATTGTTCAGAAAGTTGAACAGGATCAATCAAGGAACCAAGGTCAGCTAATTTAGGGCCCAGTTTACCTTGAGCAGTACGCTCCCAGCCTGTTACTTTTCCCACTTCAGTATCCGTATTCTCCAAGTCCAGTGTGTAGCTAGTACCAGAAAGTCTATATACATTTAGATGAACTTTTTTGAATCCATAAATAGATAGAGCAGTCAAAAAGTTTTGAGCAAATTTTGATGGTCTGTCTTCAATCACACACGAATCAACAAACCCTACTGTGATTTCATCTTCAGTTGTATCAATATCAGTTAAAGGAAGTGCCTCATTATCTTTCACAATGAAATATCCCTTTTTTGTAGCACCACTACTTGAAATCCATTGCAATATCTCATTTGAAATTGATGGTATTGGTTGCTTACTCTTTATACTCCAATGTGAACTCAAAGTAAGGAAGGCAACCCAATAGTAGAATTTGAATTTCTTTAAATCAGCAAAACTGATAACATCAAATCTATTCAATAATGATGGGTTTTGTAATACTTCTTTGTTTTCAATACTCTGAATGATTGCTTCGCCTGATGCTTTCAAGAATTGGGCCTTATCTAATGCCTTAAACTCTTCAATTGTGTTGAAATTTGTAATGAAACCTGGGGCAAATAATACGGAGTTTGTTGGGCTGGATGGCGAGTCAGTATAAATTCTTCATACGCGTACAACCTGACCAATGATACTTACTATAACGATTCATTTGGCTCATCGAAACTAGCAGCTGCTAATGATATTGCGGGACTCTCGTTTTGAGGAATTGATTTGATGTTGTAAACCGCGTGTATGTCTTTCTTTGTTGAATCAAGCTTGAACTTATCTAGTTTCAAATTTGATAGTTTCTGGAAAAAGGAGGAATCCACAAAAGATTTGGGAGCTGAATACTTGAGTGAATCTTGCGACATTACTCTTTTAATTTGATTGATTTGGTCTTTGATTTAGTTGTTGTAAGTTGATTAAAACTATTAAACTCTCGTTTTGTTTTGGTGAAGGCGTGCAATCTACAAATCCAGTTCTAGAATCCCCATAGAAACAAATTTCCATATTAAAAAGACTATTATACACACAAACAAAAAAAGACATATGCAAATTGATGGATCCAAATACTCCTATTGATCGTCCAAAGTCATATCGTCCAATTCGTCCAAAAGTTCATCAATGTCAACACCTGGTGCACCTTCTTCTTCATCTTCTTCCATCTCATCCTCACCAGTAGATTTATGAATAGGAGGATTGTTATCCTTATACAAGTTGATGGCATGTCTCATTTCTTGATCTTCTTCCAATTCTTGCAAGAACAATTCATAGTCTTTTTCAGCTCTTTCAGCTTCTTGTCTAGCAGCTCTTGAATCTTCATTTGCAACAATATCAGCATGTTCTTTAGCCATTCTCTTCAATTTCCAGTTTCTGTTCTTACGAGTTTTTCTTTGGTAGAATTTCTTAACTAAGATGACATCTGGAACGTTTGATGGATCTAAAGTATCCCATAATTCATGATTATAATTGGAGTTTGTGGTGTAGTAACCCATAACTGAATCACCTGGATGTAAAATACCACCAAGATGAGATCTGACATAAAATTCACGATCATTAACACCCATGTCTGCAGCTCTAGCACATGTAACATCTGCCAAAACGTGTTTACCTTTACTTTGACCAGTTGGTTCAACATCTAAAACAATAAATTCAACTAATTGAGAAGCTTCAGCTAAAGATGGGAATGGTTTTTTATAATAAACTGTTGGTGAAACATCAGCAATTTGTAAAGTGTTGACATCTAAAAATTGAATAGTATTTGAAACTTTTGAACAAATGACAATTTGTGAAATACCACCCAATTGATGAGCAAGTTTTTTAGGTAAAATAACTAAATCATCCCTACATATTGGGACAATTTCAACAGAAAAGGAGAATTTATAGGTACTTGTACCTGCATGGATATCTTGTGAAATTAATTCTTCTGATCTTTTATATTTGATTGGAGCAACTGATCCCAAGAAATCAATCATCTTTAGAGCATGACTTCTTGAGGAATAAAAGAAATCTAAACCATCTTTAGATTCTTGAATGGAAATGGTATCAACATGAGCATTATGCTTCAAAATCAATTGTTCTAAATACAAAAAAGTTCTCTTATGAGCAACTTTTTGTCTAATTTGAACAGCAGCTCTCCAAGTATGAGTGGTGTATGATTTAGCACAGTCTGCACATTGCATTGCAATAACGACATATTCAACTTCGAAACTTTGTTGAACAATGGTATTGGACATAGCTTCACCTTGAACTGTTAATTTCACTTTGATACGACGGGAATGAGGTTCTGTCCATATAAAAGAAGCATCAATCAATCTAATTTTATTTAAACCTTTCAATCTTCTAAGACATAATGCTAACAACTCTCTTGATTCTAATTCAGCTCTAATCCATTGTCCTGGTGGTTGTAAGAATCTTTCACAGTTTCTACAGAAGGAAACATTAGATTCACGAGGAATACCTTCAGTGATATCAACTGTTAACTTGATACAATCATAACACATAACTAAACCAGTAGAACCATCCATAGGAACACCACAGTTACAACACAGAACAGTGGCTGCTGTCTGCTGTTGTGGATCATGTTGAAGAGGCATATATGACATCTTGACGGTAATTTGGCTATTCTCCTTCTTAGGTACCTCCCTTAAGCTTTTATGATGGCAAATTTGTAATGATTAAGGCTCTTCTTTTACTAATTTTTTTGTATCATAAGAAAAAAAATTTCAAAGATTATGTAACTCATCGCACTTAAAAAAAAAAAAAAGTACACTCCAAGTTAAAAACACTTGGGCAAGGAGATTTGGCATTGTTACTTCAACATAAATGGTGGTGAAATCTGGGATTATTATGGTTATATGACAATATGGAGATTTACAAGAGTAGTGTGTCGAAATTCACAGAAAAATTCAGCATAAGGACAGCGTTGGTGACTGACTTACAATGTTCAATCGCAAGGGATTGTCTTCAGGCTGAAAGATCTCTTTTACTATATTGCAAATTTGCAGCTACTCTAGGATTTGTTAGCCTTGCTGTTCTATTAGACTATAGGTTTGGTGATGCTCAAGTTGGTAAAACTGATACACCTATGTCGTCTGCAAAAAAGTTCTCTATTGCGGTGGCTATAATTTTCTTTTGTCTATCTATGGGGTCCCTAATACTAGGCGTGTTCAACTATTTCAATAATGTTTACCATTTTGTTAATGAAAAGACCAGAACAGGCTCTAAAGTGCCCACCAATGTGTTTCTTTCCCTGGTGGTTTTGGCGTTACTGGCTGTGAATATATCTTTTCTGGTGGATGCATACAAGTGAAGCATTGAAAACTTCAATCAAAAATTCACTTAAATGATCTATAAACTTATTCAATTCACGATATTTATGACCTATCACGTATTTATTTACCATTCAATAGTAGAATGTAATCAAGTAAAATACATCCCTAGCATTTAGTCGCCCTGATCAAAATGACAGACCACTTGTAGGAGAAAAAAAAACAAAAAAATACCTCCTCATTAGACTAAAGATGGAACATAACACAACAAAACCAACAGAACTCAATAGTACCATCTACTTTCGAATACCAGAGCTATTTATATTCCAAGAATTATTTTCTGAAAGATTTTTGAAACCAATAAGGGAAAACTTCATTATTTGGAAAATCAAGTCATAGCGGATACCAAGAACAAATCAAAACAATGTTGGCTAAAAAGTGTAAAGGTTGTGGTTGCTCGGATTTCACTCGTGATATCCATAGCGCGTCCTCTGATTTAGCGTGTCAAAACTGTGGTAGAGTCTTTGAAGAGAATCCTATTGTCTCTGAAGTCACATTTGGTGAGTCCTCAAATGGTGCTGCTGTGGTTCAAGGTGCTTTTGTTGGTGCTGATCAAGCACATGCTACTTTTGCTGGAGGTCCAAGAGGTAATTCTATGGATAGTAGAACAAAGACTTTAGCTAATGCCAAAAGAAAAATTAGAGCAGTTGCAACTGCGTTGAGAATTCCAGAATATGTATCAGATGCTGCGTATCAGTGGTTTAGTTTGGCTTTGGCTTATAATTTTGTTAAAGGTAGAAAGTCACAAAATGTTATTGCGGCTTGTCTTTACATTGCATGTCGTAAAGAGAAAACACACCATATGTTGATTGATTTTTCTGCTCGTTTACAGATATCCGTTTATTCAGTTGGTGCCACATTCTTGAAGATGGTTAAAGCTCTTCATATTACAAAATTACCATTAGCTGATCCTTCCTTATTTATCCAACATTTTGCTGAAAAGTTGGATTTCGGTGATGATAGACTGAAAGTTGTTAAAGATGCAGTTCGTTTAGCACAAAGAATGGCTGATGATTGGATCCATGAAGGTAGAAGACCAGCTGGTATCGCTGGTGCCTGTCTCTTATTGGCTGCAAGAATGAACAATCATAGAAGAACACACGGTGAGATTGTTGCAGTTGCACATGTTGGAGAGGACACCTTGCAAAGAAGATTAAATGAATTCAAACAGACACATGCCGGTGAGTTGACAGTTAAAGAGTTCAGAGAATCAGATGATTATAGCCCTTCACAACCACCTTCATTCAAAAAAAATAGATTAAAGGAACAAAAACTGAATGAAAAGTATAAGTACAATAGCGAACCAAATAATTCTGATGACAAAGTAGGTAATGAATTGTTGGACAAGTTATTTGGTTCTGTTGATTTGAACTCTCAGGAAATTCTTGATCAGCTCGAAAGAGTGAAACAAAGACAAAGAAAAGATATTGAAAGAATCAAGAGTACAAACAATATTGGAAGTCGTGTTGCTTCTCCAGTTCCAACTCATGAAGATAGGTTACAGTTTGATGAAGATCGCCCTAGAAATTTGGATAAATTACCAACAACTTCAGACGTTTTGTCTAATGTTTCTTCAGATGCTATGAATTTTGATGATATTGATGATGATGAAATAGATGCGTTCTTGTTAACTGAAGAGGAATCAAGTCTGAAGGAGAGAGTTTGGATCGGTCTGAATGAAGATTTCTTGTTAGAACAGGAGCAAAAGAGATTAAAGGCTGAAGCTGATGAAATATCTGGTCATCAACAAGCAAGAAAAAAGAAAAAACCACAACCAAAATCTGAAAATGATGCACTTAACGATGTTGAAAATGACGGTATACAAGGTGCTATCAATAGTATCGGTGAACCTTCTTCTGCATCTGCTGCTGCTAGAAGTGTCTTGTCTAAAAAGGCTTCAAAGAAAATCAACTATATGGCTTTGAACAACTTGTTTGAAGAGAACTAAAATAACTAAATTTGCTTTTTTGTATATTACTGGGGTGTTTGCTATTATATAGGACATAGATTAATGGTTTTTTGGCGTTTTTTTAATGAATAAATTGTGTTTAAATTCTGTATTTCGTATGTATTAAAGCTGACATAAGCCGATGAGGGTACCCGGATATCATGCATACAAAAAAAATTATTCTTTGAAGTGTAAACATCTTTATCTTCTCTCTGATTATTGATCCAGCACTAAAGAGATCTACTAGCATATATTTTAAAGATGGTGAAGAAAAGAGGAGCTGCTATTTTGCCAACCAATATCATTTTACTTCAAAATTTGGTTCGTCGTGATCCAGAATCATACCGTGAAGAATTTTTGCAACAATATGCACACTATGAATCCTTGAGAGATATCTTTATTGCTAGTCAAGCCTCGCATGATGCTACTGAATTTGCAGAACTAATAGGTTTCGTTTCAGCTGTCTGCAGTTGTTTCCCAAGGGAAACTGCAAATTTCCCAGATGAGTTGAAATCTTTGATAACGAATAACCATAGAGATTTAACTCCAGATTTAAGAGAAAAAATTATTCAATGTCTAACCATGTTGAGAAACAAAGATATAATAACTGCAGAATCATTGATACAAACCATCTTCCCATTATTAACTGCTTATAGCAGTGGTACAAACGTTGCTGGTACAAATGTCAAAGCTTTGCGTCATCAAGTCTATAGTACTTTAATCACTCTATTGAAATCTGTCAATACAGGTGCCAAAAACCAAAAATTAAATCGTTCAACACAAGCATTATTATTTAACTTATTAGAACAAAAAGATTCACAAGGTATTTGGGCTACTAGATTAACAAGAGAACTTTGGAGAAGAGGTATTTGGGATGATTCACGTACCGTTGAAATTATGACACAAGCTACTTTACATCCAGATTCAAAAGTCGCGTATTCTGGTGTCAAGTTCTTTTTAGGTGCCGACAAGGAAAGAGATGAAGCTATGGAGGATGAATCTGATGACGAAGGTTTTGATATGACTGCTTTAAGACATAAAATGCAAATCAACAAGAAAACCAGTAAGCGTGGTAAGAAATTGGAAACTGCTGTCAAAACAATGAAGAAGAAAAACAATTCCAAACACTCTGCTACATATTTGAATTTCTCAGCTATTCATTTATTACGTGATCCTCAAGGTTTTGCTGATTCGTTATTCAGTACACATCTACAGGGTAAAAGTTCAAATAAATTTGATCTTGAACAAAAAATTGCTTTGATGAATTTGCTTTCAAGATTAATTGGTACACATAAATTGACTGTTTTAGGTATCTATTCATTCTTCTTGAAGTATTTAACTCCAAAGCAAAGAGATGTCACCCAAATTATGGCCGCTGCTGCTCAAGCTTCCCATGATTTAGTTCCTCCAGAATCCATCTCAGTTGTTGTTAGAAAAATTGCTGATGAGTTCGTTTCTGATGGTGTTGCCCCAGAAGTTGCCGCTGCTGGTATTAATACTATTAGAGAAATTTTATCAAGAGCTCCTTTAGCTATCGATGTTACCTTGTTACAAGATTTAACTGAATATAAAGGCTCAAAATCAAAGCCTGTCAACATTGCTGCCAAATCTTTGATCTCATTATACAGAGAGGTTGCACCAGAAATGTTGAAACGTAAGGATCGTGGTAAAACTGCATCAATGGAAGTTCAAGCTGGTGAAAAGACTGGATTACCACAATTCGGTGCTGATACTGGTGTTCAAGGTATCCCAGGTCTTGAATTATTGGCACAATGGAGACAAGAACAAGGTCTTGCTGCTAATGATGGTGAAGATGATGAAGCTAATTGGGAAGTTGATGACGAAGAAATTGATGATGAAGATATTGAAGGTGAATGGGTTACTATTGAATCTGATAAAGAATACGATGTCAGTGATTCTGAAGATGAAAAAGAAACCAAGAAGGTTGAAGAGGAAGACAATGAATCAGATTCCGATTTAGACTTATCAGATGACGAAGGCGAATCCAAAGAACAATCAGTTGAACCAGCAACTGAAGAAGCTAAAGAGGAAGCTATTAGCAAGATTGTCAAACTTGATCCAGAAGCTGCCTTCCAAGAATTGGCTTCAACTCGTATTTTAACTCCAGCTGATTTCGCTAAAATTGAAGAATTAAGAGTCCAAGCTGGTGTTGAAAAGATTATGGGTTCCAAGATGAGAAATGAAGAACATGTTGATTCTTCATCTTTGGTTGGTCCAGTGAAGTATAAACAATTACGTGAAGAAAGAATCGCACAAGCTAGAGAAGGTCGTGATGAAAGGGAAAAATTCGGTTCACGTAGAGGTCAACGTGATGCTCCACATTCAACAACTAATCGTGAAAAGGCACGTAAGAAGAATTTCGTCATGATGATTCATAAAAGAGATGTTCAAGGTAAAGCTAAGAGATCATTACGTGATAAACAAAAGGTTCTACAGGCTCATATCACCAAACAAAAGAAAGGTCGTCATGGTTGATCAATTATTCCATTTTGCATTTACGGTTTTTTCAAGAGGTTCTGAGAATTTGTACATTAGATTTATGACTATATTTGTAGATGCAACTTATTTCTTTGATTTACCCTTTGACTTTTTTGATTTTTTAGCTGGTTCGTCAGAAGTAGCTTTACGCTTATTAGCTCTTCTCTTTTCACCAAATTCTTCCTTCTCCATATCCATCAAAGCTTCTCTTTTAGCAACACTAGTTTTTTGTAATGTGTTCTTGATCACCTTGTTATCACTAATCTTTTCATATTTGTCCATCTTTTTGTTTATTCTTTCTTCAATGGCTAAAATTCTTGTAACATCCTTTTCTGTAACAAAACTTATACTTTCACCACTTCTACCAGCACGAGCAGTACGACCAACTCTATGAACAAAATCATCTGGATCTGCTGGAATATCATAATTCAATACAAGTTGCACACTTGGGATATCTAAACCACGAGAAGCAACATCTGTAGCTATTAAAACCCTAGCAGCACCAGCTCTGAATCTATGAAGGGAATTTGTTCTTTCCGTTTGTGGCATTTCAGAGTGTAGTGAAGCAACTCTGATATCCAAATTACGCAAAGTCCTTCTCAAGACTTCCGCTGTATGTGTACGATTAACAAACACGATAGCTGTTGATTTCTCATTATCTTCATGAGACAATACCCCATAAAGATAGGCTTCTTTAACATATGAAGGAATAAAGATATACTCTGTTGATAATTTTGATGGAATAGCAACTTTATCCACTGTATCAACTTCATGGATGAACAATTCAGGTTTGTTCTCTGCTCTTGGTTTATCCTTTAATGCTCGTACTGCGTCTGTAACAGTAGCTGTGAATAACAAGGTTTGTCTTTTATCAGCAGGAGGTAATATACTGAAACATCTTTCTAAATCACCACCAAAACTGTTACTTAGCAATCTATCAGCTTCATCAAGAACTAAATAGCGAACTCTTCTCAATCCTTCAACTGTATCTTCACCACTGTTCAATATATGATCAGCTAACCTACCTGGTGTAGCAATAATAAAATGTGGTTTATTCTGAAGTTTGATCGCTTGTTTAACCATATCTTCACCACCGACAATGACGGCCACTCTAATGTTCATATTTGCACCCAAAGCTGCAAATTGTTCAGCGATTTGTAAAGCCAATTCTCTTGTTGGTGTCAAAATTAGTCCAAAGATACCCATAGGATCAGCAGACCATTTTGAGATCATAGGAGCACCAAAAGCAATAGTTTTACCAGAACCTGTTTTAGCACCACCAATACAATCATGTCCTATTTGAAGGTCAGTTATTTGTCTTTTCTATATTTGAGTAGTAATACTTACCATTTAAGATTTTGGGTATACACGCTTTTTGAATAGCTGTTGGAGTGTGAATTTTCATGGCATTCAATGACTCAGCGAGCCATTTATCAATTCCTAAATCTTCAAAGGTTGACATTATCAAGTTTTATGGTTTTAATTAAGTTTTAAGCTATAGTATGTCTGATCTAAAATGAGATTATAATTTTTTTTTCCTACTGTACAAGAAAAAAAAAAAAAAAAAACTCCGATGAGCTTTTCGCGAATTCGTTCTACAATTGCATATGAACTTTCCATAATCATGAACTTTTCGTTAACCTATTCTATATACATTTTATGCCACTTATTTCAAATCACAATTTCTTTGCACACTCACCCATCATTAAGATGACCTGTTCAATATTCTCCTCCTTTTCTGCACAACATGGAACAATCTTCCAATTTCTTTCTTCAACATATGCTTTCAACTTCTTGAATTTAGCTAAAGAATTCTTCAAGTCAGCTTTAGTTGCGACAATCAAAACATTTTTTCCTTCAATTCTCTTGCCCATTTCTTCTAATAAAATTTCTAATGAATTTATAGGGTTTTCATGCTCTAGACTGATAACAAAGACTAGCCCTCCGGATCTTTCAACATGGCGTAAGAAATCTAATCCCATACCTTTATTATCTTTAGCACCTTTGATAATACCTGGAATATCTGCGACTGTGAATGCTGGTTTATCCATTCCTAATGAGATTGTACCGATCGTAGGTTGTAAAGTTGTGAATTCCCAATGGCCAACTCTTGGTCTTGCATTTGAGATAGCTCTTAACAATGTTGACTTTCCAGCATTTGGTAAACCAACCAACCCTAAATCTGCAATCAATTTCAACTCAAAGACAAAGTTTTCCTCAATCCCACTTCTACCAGATTTACTGAATCTTGGGTTTCTGATTTCATTTGTTAAGAAATGCATATTACCCAATCCACCTTTACCTCCTTTTAATAACAACACTGGCTTCTTTGACGGAGTTTTCAGATCAATACCATGCAATGGGAACAAATCTTGATTTCTTTCTTTACTAATGACAAAGAAATCATAGTTACTAACTCTTCTTCTCAATTTTCTGAAGAAACTTTTGTCTTGATGCCATTCTTCATCTTTATCTTTGAAAATCCAACCTTCTCCTCTTTTCCAACATTCTCTGAATAACTGGATAAAAGTAGGTTCAATATCAGCAGAAAAATTCCCACGACACTTTGTAGAAATTTCCAAATCCTTCTCACCTCTTTCCTCAGCATCTTTTAAAATTTGAACATCGGGAATCCACTTAATAATAGTCCCCACTGGGACAGTCAACACGATATCCCTACCTGTAGACCCATCCAATTGTCCTTTCTTACCATTACCTCCATGTCCAGCAACATAACTTTGCTTCAGTTTCCCCAATGAATTCATACCCTCCACAGCACGAACATAAATGGATCCACCATCACCACCATCACCACCATCTGCTGGACCTTTAGTTCTATTAGCATCTCTTAAAAATGAGACAGCACCATCGCCACCTTTACCAGATTTCAATCTGATTATTCTTAGATCCGAGAATGTTTGATTTGTATTACTTTCAGATTTTGGTCTTGATTTTGCACTTAAATTTGAAAAAGGTGAAGATCTTGTAATATAACTGGATACCGGGATTTTTATATTCATATACCCATATTCATCAGATCCGTCATATCTGAATTTAGTACGATGATGATCTCCCACAACTTCAGGGTCAAAATCTGCAGTTTTGCGTCGAAGAAACGGTAATTCTTCTAATGATGATTGTTTAGCTTCTTCATCTGTTGAGTTTCCTAGTTGTTCTAACCACGCTTCGTTCATCTCTGTGCCAGGCACATTGTCTGGTGGTGAAAAGGCATTTCTCCTTAGAAATGTAGAGGTGAATGACCTTTTGAATATGAGTTGTCTAGAGATCATCTTTGATGAGTTTTCAAAGATGTCTAAAGTACGGAGATGAGGTTGAAAGTTTTTCTAGATATCAAGTACTTGTTCGCGAAAAAAAAATACTTGGTTTACCCATCGCAAGTGATTACATTTATCTGAATAACAAATAATCGTTAATAAATTCTATTTTCTAGTATAAAATTTGTTGTGAGTCTTGACATAGATATCAAATCAACATGTCATGGTTGTTTTTTTTTTCCAATAATTTCTGAATGTATAATAGAGCAAGCGTGAAGATAAAAAAAAAAGTCGTTAAATTGTATCAATCTATTTGTTTGATAACTTAACAACAGTTTCAGCAGCTTCATCCAATTCGTTAACGGCGTAAATCTTCAAACCTGATTCTTTGATCAATTCTGAAGCTTTTTCGAAGTTAGTACCTTGTAATCTAACAACAATTGGAACTTTAACACCCAAGTTCTTTGTAGCAGCAATTAAACCTTCAGCGACATAATCACATCTAACAATACCACCGAAAATGTTGACAAAGATACCTGAAACTTTTTGATCAGATAAAATCAATTTGAAAGCATTTTCAATAGTTTCTGGGGTAGCACCACCACCACAATCTAAAAAGTTAGCTGGATCACCACCATATAATTTAATGACATCCATGGTAGCCATGGCTAAACCAGCACCATTGACTAAACAACCAATGTTACCATCTAATTTAATGAAGTTCAAGTTTGATTCAGCAGCTTTAACTTCATCTGGATCTTCTTGAGTTAAATCTCTCCATGAGAAAACTTCTTTTTGACGGAATGAAGCGTTATCATCAAAACCGAATTTAGCATCCATACATAAAACTTTGTGATCTTCAGTTTCAGATAATGGATTGATTTCGATTTGAGTTGAATCTTTTTCAGTGAAAATTTTGTATAATTTTTTAACGGTTTCAGCTGCAGCTGGTTCAGCGTCTTTAGTGAAACCTAAAACTGAAGCAATATCTTTAGCTTGAGCATCAGTGACACCTGCTTCTAAATCAATTGGGAAAGTTTTAATTGCTGAAGGATCTTTAGCAGCAACACCTTCGATATCCATACCACCTTGGGCAGAAGCGACAATCATTGGTTTTTGGGTAGCTCTGTCCAATAAGATGGCCAAATAAGCTTCGGTTCTAGCGTAAGCTCTTTCGACAACGTAGACAGCGGTAACTTCTTTACCAGCAGCACCAGTTTGTTTGGTGATGATTTTATGGTGTAAAAATTCTTTAGCTAATTCTTTAACTTTTTCTGGAGAGTTAACTAATTGAACACCACCTTGGAAACCAGTGTCGAAATGACCTTTACCACGACCACCAGTTAAAGCTTGAGCTTTGATAACTAAGTCATTGGTGTTTAAACCTTTAGCGATTTCATAAGCGCCTTCTGGAGTAGTGGCGGCATCACCATTTGGAACACCAACACCGTACTAAAAAAAAACATGGTTAGGATCTTGGTTGTATATAGACTTTGAATTGTATTACTTACACTTCTTAACAAAGCAGCTGAACGGTATTCATGAATTGATAAGTTTCTCTTTTGAGATTGTAATGCAGACTGGAAATAGTTCACGCGGTTAGTACTTGTTGATGAATCAGATCGTCAACCATCTTCAAATTTCCCCTATTCAGTTTTTTTTTCTATACTATTAAAACCCAATTGAAAACACTAACTCAATTGAATGACTTATACTTTCTGGGGTACTCATCGTGTATTGTGTTTCTCTTTGTTGAACCATCGCCGTCAGATGGTTGTCCTTTTCTCTGTGTAGCAATTTTTTCACTTGACACCAGGGAATGGTTTTATGGGGGAAGATGAACTGATGATTATTTGAGTAGAGTACTCACTTTTGATGCTCTCAATAACGAGCGGTTGACAGATGATTTGAACAACATTGTTGGATTCCTTGACACTAGATATGAAATCTGAAGAACTCGAGACTTGCCAATGGTTATATATAAGTACGTTGTCGATGGGAAAATGTGTGTTTTTATGATCCTGAAAAGACGTTCCAATCCTCGGATATTTCTTCTCCTGTGCCCAACCAAGATTCGAGGGCCAGGTTCAAAAGGTCTACAACCGATCCCACCAACACACAAGACTGACTGGAGCTAGTCAGGATCTCAGCAATTACTAGGGCCCTCTGGTTTAAGCAGCCCTAGTAACATGATCCATCCTCAACCTTCAAAACCTGTTAATTGACCTCCCAATATCTTCAAATCTGTGCGCGAACTCCAGAGCTAAAGCCGTAGCAAGTCGGGTGTCGGAATCCTACCTCTACAACCAACTCTTTCGCTGAAAGGAAAAGCTCTGTCCGTGTAACCAGCTCCAGCAGAGGGCACTGGCATCAATTGCTGGGTACAAAGGAAAAATAGCTCCTATTCACCATTGAAATAGGCCCCTTCCTCTACCCAGGCACACTAGTCATCCTGTCTCCTATTCCCTCAGCACTGTTGGATAATTCCCAGTATCGGAAACCCCTTCTAGTTCAAGATCCCAGCCTAGCTTCAATCTCTCCCGTTCTGTCCAAAGGGAAAACCCTCCCGGGCAGAAACAATCCTGCAAAACCAGGAGAGTCGAGAGAGGAGTGCTTTTACCAAATAGGGAGGTCAGCTGATGTGTCATGTGACATGAATTTCATTACCTAATATCATAAATTTTTTTGTATAGAGATGAGGTTGAGTTTGGTAAACAAATCACCTCTTTCAATCGTTCTAAACATCATTCATTTGACCATGTCTCATGTCAAAGAGATCAAGGAGAAACAAGCACTTCAAGCTAAGTTCCAGCTAGCTATTAACTCCACAACAAATCATGTATCCAGCTGGTTGAAACCTTTGAAAACTACCAATCAAGATTCATCATCCTCATCTACAGCATCAAATAATGAATTCTTTGATTTACCTATAATAAGCGGTGGTTCTGGACTAGCACTATCTTCCGATCTCCATATCAAAGAAGACATAAACACAATAGGTGATTATGTCAAAAGCGGGAAGTCATTATCTTCATTGAATAAGAAGAAAACCCAACAGAGATCAATTCACCAAATTCATAAAGTTCATAAAGATGATTCAAAAGCTTTAGGTGCATTAAGAAACAAAATGAAGAATTCAAGTAGATTAAAACAAAGAGATCAGTTGATGCAACCTAAACTACAAGCTAAACCACAACAGCAACAGCATAATCATCAATCAAATTCTAATGACAGTGACAGTGATGAAGAAATTGTTCAGAAATCTGCACCTAAAAAGAATTTTTCACTAATGATTGATTCAAAAATTAAAAAGAAAAAGAAATGATCTTTGATGAAAAGCTTTGGCCCTATAATTGGTGGTTTATGCTTCTATGGTCCATATTGTTTACGTACTTAAAGCCAGACTGAAAGTTGGAAACAAGACCCATAAAAGTACATGATGAGCAATCAGTCAAGTTGATCAAATTGGTCGAGCCCTTTGAAGATCAACCAACTTTAATTATCTACAATTTGGAGCCAAATGAAATTCATTCCAAATGGATGAACCCTTCAATTGTTTAGAATGAAGCTGGATGATTCTGTCCAACATTGCATGTATTGTAATAAACGATTTGTATTCACTCTCAAGAATAAAGAACCCTTATATGCTCACTCGCATAACCTGTAATTGTTTAAGTTCATACTTCTTTCGCTCTATTGTTCACTTTTTGGTACCTGCGCTTTCCTCGCCGTTGACCTGTAACAAGACGATCAGATCTTTGCCAAAGAGAGGGCACGTTAGCCCGACAAGCGTACAGCTATGAATTGCTACACACAAATACGAAACTGACGATCTCAAAAACCGTTGAGTTTGAACGTTTACTGATCAGATTTCTGTATTCTTGGAAATGCTGTGAAGAGCTTGCCAATGTATACAGCCTACATATATATGCTGATCGGGTTGGCACTCAAATCACCCACATCAACTACCGAAATATAACGGCAATGAACAATAAACGCATATGAGCTTTTTCGTTGAGAGTCAAACATCATTCACTGTGCCATATCTAGCTAATGTTTAATGTTTAATGGGTTTATAAAGTCATCGGTAATCAAGTATTTGAGTTTAGGCAGGTCGAGATTGAAGGTTCTGTCGAGTCGATGAGATGGATTCAATTTAAGCAACGTTAGTGACTTGTTATTTGACATGTCAGCCAAATTGCATCTAATTCCAGCTTCGTGAATTAACATCTCACGTCATGTCATATAAAAGTACTTGTAGCTGTGTAATCTGAATTGAATCTCTTGACTTTTGAGCTCGTGACTCGTGGCCCAATGTCTAAATTTAAACCATTTCACTGTCTTTAGGCTTAATTATGCCTGATATTCTTTTT
>NW_017567110.1:1367322-1465357 GCF_001661255.1 Hansenula anomala
AATTGGTCGAGCCCTTTGAAGATCAACCAACTTTAATTATCTACAATTTGGAGCCAAATGAAATTCATTCCAAATGGATGAACCCTTCAATTGTTTAGAATGAAGCTGGATGATTCTGTCCAACATTGCATGTATTGTAATAAACGATTTGTATTCACTCTCAAGAATAAAGAACCCTTATATGCTCACTCGCATAACCTGTAATTGTTTAAGTTCATACTTCTTTCGCTCTATTGTTCACTTTTTGGTACCTGCGCTTTCCTCGCCGTTGACCTGTAACAAGACGATCAGATCTTTGCCAAAGAGAGGGCACGTTAGCCCGACAAGCGTACAGCTATGAATTGCTACACACAAATACGAAACTGACGATCTCAAAAACCGTTGAGTTTGAACGTTTACTGATCAGATTTCTGTATTCTTGGAAATGCTGTGAAGAGCTTGCCAATGTATACAGCCTACATATATATGCTGATCGGGTTGGCACTCAAATCACCCACATCAACTACCGAAATATAACGGCAATGAACAATAAACGCATATGAGCTTTTTCGTTGAGAGTCAAACATCATTCACTGTGCCATATCTAGCTAATGTTTAATGTTTAATGGGTTTATAAAGTCATCGGTAATCAAGTATTTGAGTTTAGGCAGGTCGAGATTGAAGGTTCTGTCGAGTCGATGAGATGGATTCAATTTAAGCAACGTTAGTGACTTGTTATTTGACATGTCAGCCAAATTGCATCTAATTCCAGCTTCGTGAATTAACATCTCACGTCATGTCATATAAAAGTACTTGTAGCTGTGTAATCTGAATTGAATCTCTTGACTTTTGAGCTCGTGACTCGTGGCCCAATGTCTAAATTTAAACCATTTCACTGTCTTTAGGCTTAATTATGCCTGATATTCTTTTTTTTTTTTTTTTAACAGATTAACGTTCTTATATTTCTAATCTTTTCTAACTATACAATTACTTCCATCCATTAAGTTCAATTTCCAAATTCACATTTCTCATTAATAATTAAAACAACCACTAGATTTCTAATAATTGGTTTCTTAAAATAATAGGTTTCCAAAAAGACTCTAAGCGTCAAATCATCAATCAACTTAAGATTTCACGATTGATCACTACACAACATCAACGTAGCATTTTAAATTTCAAGTATCTCATGCTTCAAATCATAGAGGAAGTAAATTAGGCTCTGGAAGTTCAGTATAAACCATTGACCAGAACTAGTCTGGTAAGCCACGTCAATATAGAATGCTTGACTTATACGACACTGCTCACTGGAATCCTAATTTGCATCGCGGGTATTTGATAACGTAGTTAAACAATACAAACCGTACGTCACTATTTATAAAGCAATTGAGAATAATAAAGGCGTGACATAGACTCTAGTTTGACTCCAAATTAGCAGCAACAAAGCACTCTTTTCTTCCCGTTTCTGTCATTTGTTGCACAGATTGTTTTTTGGCATAAGATGAATCGTGAACATAGAGGCGATTTTGCTTGACACTTGCATATACAATGCTATGAGTTGGGCTTCGACCTTCATTCGTGTATAATCAACAACAAAATAGGTGTAAATAGCAACGGATAAGCAGGCTCTCTAGTTCCCTTGCTGGCTTATTGATGATTACGCTTCTCTTATATCTAAATACGTCGAGCAGTGCAATTTTAATATCAAAATGCATTTGTCATGCCTATAGTTTCAGTAGGAGCAGAAAATAAGCGTAGACCACCAGCTGTTCAATTTACTTGTTCTCCATTAATCTGTTGCATGCTTTATTAATGCTTTCTTATCACCTAGTTTTCAGAACACTAGTTGGATTCAACCAGTGCCAATTGGGCACCAACAGCCGGAGCCTCCTTCCCGTCAATCAATCATAACTTATAGCTGGCTACTTTGCGGCTGCCAATTCTTCAACAATTGAACTTTGAATCTCCGTCTGAGTGTTATTGAGTTGGAAGGAAACATAGAAGAAATGTTGATGATTTTCAATGTTTAAGCTCTCTTCTTTCTCAACCCCGGTTAAAACCGAATCGCGAGATCGAAGAGCACTTCTGTATAAGTCAACATGAAGAGTACTCCAAGCTATGCATTCATCCTTCCAATTCGAGATACTTCTATAACAAGATTGAGAGCTCACCAGATTAATGTTTCATCTTGTATATACTAAGCGACATTTGCATTGTCTAGTTTGAGACTCTCGTAAAAATTCACTAGATCAAATCGACATTCCTGTTCCAACTTGTGACTCGGCTGGGTTAAATACCAAGTGTACAGATCATAGATCCTTGATCATAAGACTGCACATCTAAACCGTTACATGAGATAGTATGTACTTTACAGATTCATAACTTTAACAATCAACTAGCTTTTCATTTTGAGTGTAAAACCTGTACACGTCTTAGTCGGGTTTCAGTTTCAACTTTCAACCTTTAAGCCAACTTTGGGTTTAGGTACTTGATGATCAACGGTTTATAGTTCATAGCTACATCCTAGCATCGGCACTTGCCTATATAAGATTTTATACAGCCACAGCCTACAGGCCAAAGTCAAAGGATTTAGAAGTACAACATATTGGAATTTGGTTCGAAAGCTGGGAAGTGCCATTTCTGAAATTGTTATACCACGCAAGGTATTTTTCCTCTTCAGCAAGAAGTACCTAGCTTTTAAATTTGAGATCATCATCCACGGTCACTTCAACAAGATATTGAACATTTCTTCAACATCCTGGGAAGGCAACTTCAAGTACAAGATTGAAATAATATGTATACTTTATAATTAAACTAAATGAACCTAATCAAACATAAAACTAATAGAACAATTGGACGTGATAATGAACAAGTTAACAAGAACATCAACTCATCCTATGATGATCCGAGTTTCAATAAAAACCATGAAAAAAAAGAACAAATGGGCCACCATAAAAGTGAAAATGACAGGCTTTCAAAACAATCATATTGCAATGAACTATAATAGATTACCAATTGACTATGGACATGATGTGATTGTAACAACTATGATGATGGTGATTATAATAACAAAGTATAATATGAATGACTAAGTATATTAACGATGAATGATTGTTTGACAAAAAAACTGTATTGATAATGAACAAAAACAACTTCTAAAACATAACAATTAAAATAAAATAGCATGGAGCTCCTAGCAAAACTGTCACTTGAGAAGACACTGAAGTAATTGAACCTCCATTAAATTAACCAACCAGCTACCCTTGAATGCAAAAACCAACACTCTACCTATGGAAATCACTAACTGATTTAGCCTTCTTCAAAGAATGTCTACCATCCTCTGTACGATGTTCATTTTCTCTTTTACCACCAATAGAACTTTCCTTGCCACCAGTGGTTCCATCTTCCCCTGGTGAAGTTGTCAACAATGAAGAGACTGATAACTTTGATTTTGAAGTTGTAGTTGGTGCTTCATCTTCAGTAACTTCTTTAATTCTTGCTGGAGAAGATGGTGTTCTTTGTAAAGATTGTCTATTCTTGACATGTGGGTGATGATGTGGATGATGTGGTAAGTAATGATGTGTTGTACCAGTTGGATGTTGAGGAGGTGATGTTGTACTGGTTGCAAGTTCTTGGAAAGTTGCATTGATACTTCCATAAGAATTTCTTGATGAAATTGAGGATATTGATGAGCTTGCAGAATAAAGTGTATTGTATGTAGAATTTGAGGAAACAGATGTATTGTTTGGATTATTTGTACTTGATGATTGATTTGGTTGTTGATGTTGATGAACTTCAATAACAGAAGGACGCAATTGTGAAGTCAAATGCGATATATTAGGTATTGAAGCTCCACGATCATTTGGAATGGATCTTGGTGCTGGTCCTTGTTGTGTTGGAATAGATCTTGGAGGGAAATGTGGTGATGTAGTAGAGGTTGGAGAGGAAGTTGGTAAGCTTGAAGGCAATGATTCATTTCTTCTTGACTGATTCGCTTGAAAATGAATGTGAGGAACTGAGCTAGAACCTTTGATGGATGGTGATATATGATAAACTGGATTAGAATGTGTAGCCAAACCTTGTTGAGTAGAAATAGATGCAGTTCTATTACCAGATGATGAGCTTGAAGAAATAGAACCTTGAGGAGAAGGATTCAAAGGATCCACAAAAACCGATGGTTGCCTTTGTCCTGAACTTTCCCAAAAGTGAATAGATTGATTCCTTAACTGTTGATGATGTTGCAAGTTCTGGATGTGTTGAGGAATGGCTGATGGATGAGGAGGAGGCAATGGCGCACCAGTTGTAGCAGCACCTTGTGGATGTTGTGGATGTTGTGGATCCATTTCAGCAGACAAAGGAGATGGTTTATAATAATCAGCTCTGAAATTAAAGCTTTGTCTCAAACTGCTAAATCCTTCAGAATATCTATGACCTTGTTGTTGTAAAACGGGAGCCAATTTTGGAATGTTTTCAGAAAATCTTAGCACATCAGATGCTGTTGTCTTCAATTCATTATTCAAGTATTCTGACTTGACATTCATAGTCCTTTGTTGATCAATCAAGTCATTAGTGACGTTATGTACATGAGAATGATCAAACTCATTAGCCTGCAGTTGTTGTTGAACCAAAGGTGGAGGTGGTGTGAACTGACGTTCTTGAGCAAATGGTGAACCGAAAGATGAACGATTTTGCTGAATTTGATATTGGTGGTTTCTGGGTATTTGTTGGTAACCTGATGTGAAACTATTTGGTGATTGTGATCTTTGTAGTTCAGGGCCTGCTGAAAAGACAGCTTGTTGCTGTTGTTGAACCAAATAGTATTGCTCGGGAAGATGTCCTTCTTGGGTTGGTTGTGGATGATGGATTAGATGATGTTGCTGGGATGATGCTTGTTGATGAGGTTGATTGGGTATACCTTCTGGAGGAACTGGATAATGGTATTGAGGATAAAAGACGTTTGTATCAGTTAAACGATTATTCTTTGATTCATCTTCAGGAACCAACTTATTTGACGATCTCCTTTTGATAAAAGCCAACCCTGCTTCATCACCTTTCTTGAAATTCCCAGTAGAGTGTCTAAACTCCCACACAAGATCATCACTGTTTGAATTATTATTACTATTACTTTCTTTATTCTCATTATCATTATCATTATCAAACACCTTGTGAAACCCGTACATGTGCAGCTGACGAACAAAACTGGATACATTACCATGTTTAAAGTAATTGGTCAGAGCATTGGCAAATTCAGTTCCTGGATGTAGTGCAAAAACACCATCATCATCTTTTCTTGACCACCATATCAAATGAGACAGATTTGGATCTGATAACATCGCATATAACTTGTGAACAAATGCTGTTCTCTTTGGGGGTTGTTGTTGTTGTTGACCTTGTGAGCTAAACGATGGCCGTATTGTGTTATTCTCCTCTTTCTTCGCATCATAATCAAAATGTGGTTTTGGATGTTGTTGTTCAGCAGCATCATCAGCATTTGTGTTGTTTGTTGATGACATTTTCTTCTATGACTATCTTCTTCACTTTATTTCTCTTTTGTAGATTTGAATCTAATGATATCTAAATGGCGGCTAACTGCGCCGCCAGCAATAGCTTTATAAAATTGATGTGATTTGAGGAAACCCTGGTCTTGAGTAATCTGAATAGTAAACAAGACGAAGCTGTTGAATGAAATCTAAACCAATGTAGTTTTTGAGGTTCAAAACAAACACTTTTCAATCAATCAAACCGACAATGACTTTCAATATTCAACGCTATGATAAGAACAGTTCAATAAATCAAACACCTGTCGTGTATAGTACCTATTGATCAATGTCTCCGAGTGTTCAATAATATGACTTGACTTTTCGGTTCCGCCTCTTGTAATGAATGAGTTGGTTTAATTCAACACTTTTTGCTAGTAATCAATACAATGAAGGTATGTTTCTTTTCTCAACTGTGATGTCTATAAATCTCAACTTGAATCCTTCATTAACAGTATTACCAAGGTATCAGGAATGATTAAATGTTGTGGAAAAAGCACTGGCAAAAAAAAAATTTACGAACTTTTTGACCTCTTCCTCTTGAACTGGAGACTTTTCTCGAGACTTCCAGTTGCTTGAATCTGGTTGTATCGATTATTGTTGAGCCGGTTTTGAAAACCTTTTTGATGTGTTGTAACTGTTGTTGTTCTTGTTATTGTTGTTGTTAAATTAATAAAATTTGTTCAATAATGGAGCCCAGTGGATAATTGTTGTTCCCCTTTGGGTATAGGCAAATTTACTTGAGGATACAAAACTGAATGAAGATTAAAGGGACCTTTAGTACCTTCAGCTGTTGCCACTCTTTTTGAATTCTGTGTGTGTTTGCTGGAGGCAAAGAGTGGATTGATGAAAGGATTCCTGTATATATAGAAAAAAAGATGTTTTTCGATACAAGAAATGCTTTAAAGCTCCAGCTATAAACTGGGCCGCAGTTCCTACAACGTCAATTTTTTCGTGCTGCTGTACTGTTTTTTTTTTTGGTAGTTAATTTTCGGTCTGTCGTGGTTTGGGACACACAGGATTACGTTACTCGCTCAACAGTGCTTCACGGGAAACTGATTTGCGTTGTGCTGTTTGGAACCCAAGTTTAAAATCTGCATATCAGTGCATTGATGGCAAGGGGATACTTGCATCTGCGCGCAGTGCGGTGCAGTACAGCTGGTTGAAGTGAAAGCTTATATCAAAACCGCATCAGAACATTTTCAAAGGGTAAATAAAAACAATAGCCAGGTCCAATATGATGATGAATTCAACTAATATAGCCATTGGAAGAATACCAAGTGTTTGGTTCAAGTCTTTAAAAATAGTTCATATCAATCGGAAATATTGATAACTTTCTAGCACGCGAATCTTTCCAGCTGGTTCTACTGTGAATTTATTCAACGGTACAACTATTACAACAAGTTTGAAGCCACTACTACACTAGCTACGTGCTATCTAAAGTCACGAATATTCGCAATTACTTCTATTCAATATTGCCATATACTGCTATATATACGCTAGCGTATGCCCAGTGTCAATGTCATATTATAATAGCAAAGGAAAGTGAATACCTACCCAGCCTCAGCGCTAGCTAGCTCGCTAGATATTCAACAATAGAACGGTGTCATAGTTTCAATTTACACGCACTAAATACGTTCATATATCGCAACTAATTCTAGAGTTCGTTGATGTATGTGCTATGTTCTATTTATCGTAAAGAGCAGCTAGGAATATTATTTAGCACACAAGCAGAATAAGACAATTTCGACAAGTGACATATCGATTCTTAGCTAGCTACAGTTTCGCTGTGGTTGTTTTGATAGAAACATTATATAACATTCTATGTAATATTAATAGAACTAAATTTAATCCGATTAAGATTGAAGCATTTGATTCCAAGCGTCTGCTATAGTTACCTCTAGTGCGGAAGCAGGCATGCAGTATAGACTGACCATTGGAAACATAAATATCTCAAGATATATATACGCGCTAGAAAGTAGCAATTGCCGGAACTTTATTCAAGATATTGGTTGACTGGACACCTTTTGAACGTCGCTTTGATCGATCTTGATCCCTGGGCACCTCTTGAAGGGAAATGCGTTTAGTTTGTCATAGAGTCTGGCCTCAAAGCTTACAATATATATACTATAAATATTTACAACTAGAATAGTTAGTTTTAGCAGCTCATGTATTAAAAAATATCGACCGGCGATATTGCTCTAGTGCTAGTTTTTAAAAGTTAATTATGTGGCCACTTATAGCAAAATGCGTTCTTTCTGGCTAATTGATATTTTCAGACGCTAGCCATAGTGAAGGTGATTATATTTATATTGACTTGAAGAGCTTAAAATTAGTCAGTTAATATTTGAATACAATTGGATAAGCTCCTCATATGACAAGCGCTCAATTAATGATAAGATGAAGACTAATTCAGCTAAACATTTATAGCAAGGTAACTTACTTCGCAGCTTGACCAGGCGTCTCTTGGACCGTCACAGGGCCGTCTCGAAGCCTATTTGAATCATCGAATCATCTTTTCAATCTTTTCAACACAGAAGAAAAATATAGTTCAAACTTCAAACTTCTCTCGACTTCTTTTCTTCTCGTTAAATTGTAACCATGGGCTCTGAAGTTTGGACCCGTTGGATAGGCTCGGTGTCTGAGAGCTGCACGTCTTGCCCGTACCGCAAAAAGCATAATTACATACACACGACGCGCGCGTCCACTGGTGGGAATAAAGTTAGAGATCACCGCCCCAACATGGGCCTGTTGACTCTTGGGAGTTAGGCGGGGGTTCTGCCTGGATGATAATTTTCTAGAAGGAGCACCGGGCGGGCTCTAGACGAGTCTAGAGGGACTCCCACCTAAACAACGAGTCACGATTCACGGGTACCTTAGACCAAAGCATTGCTTGATTTTGCCGGAAGCAAGATCAATATGAATCATGATTCACTTATTATTCAATCATGATGGGAACTACAATACTATATACACCATCCATTAGCGTAAAGACAAGTTAGGATACCAGCTTCAATATGAAAACGTGGGCACTGGAGTCAGTCTTGCCTTCAGGAGTCAGCAGTCAAAGCTTAACTACATTAACCATCGTATCCTGAAATGCCATATTCAAGGTTGAATTATCCCCAAGTTTAGTTCATGAGGCCAACTTTATTCTGGATTAAAGCCTTTTTTATGATTACGCTTAATAATTTCAGCTCAAGAATCAAAACTGTTTGAATTTGGGCACAATTCAAGTATATGCAAATGATCTTTTTAAACTCTCAACTCAAATTAGATTAAGGTACGATTGGATTTATTCAGCATCTTTGAAGTCATCATGGGATGCTCCATCGGCCATAAGTACAGCATATAATAATCAGGACAAAGTTAATCAGAAAATATTATAATTCTTTTGAGATTGATTGATTGATTGATTGATTGATTGGTTAACAGATATAAAGGTACTTTGCTCCTTTCACTTGAAAAGCTATTTGGGACTGTTTCTCTGACTCAGTATTATTGATTAGAGCCTCCACACATGAATGATCAATTTATATAATCACTTTGATTTCCATCCTTTCCTAACGGTTGAAGTGTATAATTATTCATCTTGGTGTATTTTAACCGCTATTTTTATCTATGAACTGATCTCAGCGTATCACCCATACTGTCATCATCAGCTTAATTATTGGTCAGCTTTTTGAGCTTAATTGTTCAAACTTTGAAAACTGAACTAGCTCTGTTATTTCGTTGATCCACTCTCATCTGGATTGCAGTTTACAAGCTTCAGGTGACAAACCTCTTGGGTCAAACTCCAGTTAAGTCTTGGTTTGAGAGTAAACTAGTCTACTTTGTAATAATATGTACGATCGGATATGCTACAAGACTTAAAGAAGAAGTATCCAGTAACAGGAACGGAATCGAGATCACTATAAACAGGTTCAGAACAGCCATATTTACATAAATACACAGAAATATAGCTAGTAGACTAGCAGGAAGAATAAAAACATAGAGACGGGAAATGTCATTCGCTCTTGTAAAAGTTAATTCCACCCTGGGGTCTGTAAGTGGAGTCGTTGTGTTCTCAGGCGAACCAAGCTCATCTTCCACAACATGTACCAGTTTGAGTTCTGTGTACTGAAAAAAGCCTGGGACAGCAGCCATTCTACGTACTACATAGGTAGATAATAGTTAGATACTTGTAACGTTTCACGTGGTAGCTGTTGAAAACTTCGGTGTTCAAACACAAATGTCTAACCAGGAACCAATATTATTATACCATTATGTAGTCGATTTGTGTACAACTACATACTACACCTATGCTCTTTACAGAACATATGATAAGGTTTCACCGAGCACATCTAGCTTACGAATTATTACTTTAATGTCGAGATTAAAGTTGCAATCCCGGTGAAGGTCAAATTGAAATGAGTCGTCGTCTCATGAACATGATAGCATCATGAGTTTTGTTTAAAGAGGTTTTAGCTTTAAATCGAGATTCCAAATTTCAAAGATTCATAGTGACCACTCGATTCGAGTTTCGATTGTGTAGCAAATGTTGTTCTCTTTCACTCTTGAGGCTTGACCATATTCCATGAGATGTGTATTTATGCTTTGGTTCATGTCTAGTTAATGGAGCATAGCCTAGGAACAAACGTAGAAGTTGTAGGAGAAGGTAGACCTGATTAGTACGGTGGATTATTAGCTACATATCATAGGTAATTTAACGTCATTGGGCTCCACTAAATGTGTACACAACTCATGTGATGAATACTGAGACCATATTGTAGCGAAAAGTTTCAACTTTCAACTTTCGACGCCTTAAATAGAACATCTGGTGAGAAAAACTAAGGTTACATTGCGTACCACTTGAATGCTTCACCTCCAGGAAAGAACACTGATGAAATGTGAGTGAAGCCTTCAACATGACTAAATATGGCCGCTTTCCTATGTAAAGATAATAAAAATATGCTTGGTGAAGGGCAGGGACTTCTAGAATCTAGAATATAATGATTGACGAAACGCCATTGGAACAGCACATAATGATCTGATACGACGTAGTCGACAAACTAGATGTATTTTTACATAGTAACTAATAGCGCCTGTTTATTCTAAGCATATTTGCCAGCTGATCTATCGGTCAGAATCCACTCTCATGGTTGATTAAATAAGTTATAAATCTAAATATTCTGAAAAGCTAAAGCAAGCTAAATATGCTTCGATTGTTATTAATTAGGCGATATACAGCTATCAAGTGGGCCCTGAATCTTGATATAGATTTCAAATCTCCAAGAGTCGAGGCAGAAATTTGAGCGCAAATATCATCTACAGTGAACAGCGAATCCATAACCTTTCAATAGTACTAAGCGCCTCTAAGTCTACATATTAACAGTATAAAGCTATTGGAACATACATGCTTGTGACTTTTAAACATGCTTTGGCTATGGCATCCAAACTTCAAAGATCTATGTGCACTGTTGTTGACATGTATAAACAATATGCAATGGGTACGTTGTAGATCCGTTGCAACAACCTTATCCAACTATGATCGCCGCTAGACTGCAATCTATTTTAGATCTGGTTGAAGCGACTTTCTATGCACTTGTACAACTTGCCTATAAAAGGAGAGTGTCTTTCTTTTATTCCGCCTAAATAGTAAAAACTGTTCAAACTTCAAACTAGGGAAATGAGGATCATGAGAATGTTGAAGAAAACTTTGCTGTTGGTTCAGCTTGAAACATATCCAAACTACGTCTGCTGCAAATTCAAAAATGTGCATCAGTACCCAGCTCTGGGGAGATGAAGAAACTGCGTGTACTTATTTATCAGCAACTAGCTCTAGCTTGCACTAGACAACTTGTCGTGATATTCATGATCATTTGTTAAAATTGAGATCCATACCTGTCGCGTTCTGTGGTTGATGGCGAATATCATTCACTCTGAGGTTAACAAAGCTTTCAATCGGGATTCAGGACACAAGCGGGTCTTAACAGCATTATGATATTGTTGTACTGTTTTCCAACTAATCATTCAGTCTAATATTAATTCTACAATTGATCAAGTTAACTTGGAGAAGTTGTAACTTGTACCTGAATAAGTTACCGTCGCGTAAGCTAAAATCCATCGGACTTAAAAATCGCAAATGGTATTTTTGGTTGAAGTACAATATTTTGCAGCCTCACCTTCAAGAAAGAACCCTGTGAAAACTTGATCCTTGATAAAAGATCACTATTATCCAATCACAGTACCCAGATCTATTAATCCAGCTTGTGGGCATGGAGAGAGCTTTACAATACACTTCTCTTTGCAGCTTTCGATCTTAGATTGCACATGAGAGGCATTCCACTGAGCAGTGAATATCAGTGCTCAATTCTCAGCTTTATGTACACTGCAAACACTTGGTATCTACACTGATGAAGATTAATGACAATTTGCGAACCATTGCAGGAACATGGCCTCTCTATTTTCCAGCTACCTGTAATTATATTTGAAGTAAGTATATAAGTTTCAGATCAAATTTAAACTACTAATTCTGTGAGCCAGGCGTCTACACTAGCGGCTGTTGTGCTAGCTCTAGACGCAAGTGACAACTCACAATTAAACACAACTAATTATATTAAAGCTGCACCAAGTGCCCAGCACCTACTGTTCAGGGTCCTTCAAAGAATTTTGAGAAGGATCTCAATGTTAACAATACTCAAAATTATTGATATTTCTGGCAGTCATACTTAGGCTAGGTAGCTAGTTTATGCGTGCCATTTTACATAGCAGTAATTCTATGTCCATTAACAATATATAAGGCGTGCTTTACTAGTCTAATATTCCACAGTAAACACGTATCAGGTTTCACTAATCTATGTGTTTGTTGTCCTGCTTTATAAATAGACGTACTCGTATAAATCCATTCACTGCCAGCTGTGCATAGTGCCTTCAACATGCATAACTAGGTAGAAGTGGTCTATGGGTTTGTAGGTACGCGTGCATCGCTTCGAGGTTCAAAAATAATTTCAAAGAACCAAGAGACGTTGACGAATCGAGATCTCGCATCTATTATTAATTGGTTGAGCCTATATTGTTCTGTAACAAGATGATATGAGAGATGGAATCTTGAATCTTGAAGCTGTGGTTTTGTTCATATTGTACAGAAGCCCAAGAATACTACAAACCACGTTCAACAGATCAAGTGAGAATTACTAAGTCGGTACTTCCTATGATTAATACGCCAAATCTGAAAGAGAATCACGTCAAGATTTATTAAAACAAAGTATAAAAATGGTAAAGAGCTTAATGAAGCTGGTATTCAACATGGCATTACAGCAACATTAAAAGTAAAAAAAAGGGTAAAACAAAACAAAAAGTGGGGGTTGACAACAAATTTAACAATATAAACCTTTCCAATTTTGGTCTCTTTCAACAATTTCTCTCTTCTTTTTGACTTTTTTATCTCTCTTTCACTAAAATATATTCTTTAATTTCTTGATGGTGATGATAAAACAAGATAACTATCAAAATTTCATCTCATTTCAATTCCCTTTCTTCCTCTCTAAATTCAAGTTCTTTCTCTCATAAAAGCACACACACAAAAAATACAAAACAAAATAAAAGAATAAGTAATAAAATTGGTTCAAATGAAAAAAAAAAGGCCGATGATAATAATTTATAAAAAAAACTAGTGCTGTAAAAAAAGTGTTTGATAATGGAAAAAAAATCAGAATGAATTGAAATTAACAATAAAAATTATATTCATTGACCTTTTTATAAAATAACACACTTCTTTTTACCTGGTTTTTTAGCTTTCTTTTCTTTACTCATTAATGAAGCTCTAGTGGCAGTTTTGAAAACTTCATCAACGTTGAAGTTTCTCTTAGCAGAACATTCAATATATTTGATAGCACCAATTTTATCAGCAACACTTTGACCTTCACTTTGTGAGACTGGTGCTAAACCTTCATCTCTTAATTTTTGAATGGTGGATGGATCATCTCTTAAATCAACTTTACAACCAACTAAGATGATTGGAACACCATGACAGAAATGTAAAACTTCAGAAATCCATTTTTCTTGAACGTTACCTAAAGATTCTGGTAAATCAATAGAGAAACAAATCAAAACAACATTTGTATCTGGGTAAGATAAAGGTCTTAATCTATCATAATCTTCTTGACCAGCAGTATCCCATAAGGCCAATTCAACTCTACGACCATCTAAATCAACATCAGCAACATAGTTATCGAAAACAGTTGGAACGTAAATATCTGGGAAAGTACCTTTTGAGAAAACAATCAATAAACAAGTTTTACCACAAGCACCATCACCGACAATGACTAATTTTCTTCTGATATCTGTTTGTAATTGTGACATTATGTGTTGTTGTATAATATATTATAGTATGTGGAACCAAAAAAAAATAGATTATTAAAAAATAAAAGGATTGATGAAATGAACTAATAATTACAATTGAACTTCTTCTTTTTGGAATTGAATGAAGTTTGATGCAATAAAATTGATGTTTGATAGGGAGTTTTTGAATAAAACTAAAAAACCGATTTTCAAGGCTATAGGAATTGAAATGTTAGTAAGGAACAAAACCTAAATGATAGTTTAAGAGCACTTGAGAGATAATCTATTGGAATTTGTCGAAAGTTTGATTGTTTTTGGATGATTGCTTGATGTTTTTTTTCCTTAATTGTGTCTTGTTGTCATTTTCAATTTCACCTCAGATCAGATCAGAGATTCTACCAAATGAAAACGAAGCCGCCCAACGACAACGAGATTTAAAACTCCATGAGTGGCTGCTCAGTAAACCAATCTCCCCAATCTGAGCTTTTGGAGTCCTTTTTTTGAAACTTTTACTCAAGATCTCACATTAATTGGGAAAGGAGGCAATAGTAAAATTCCCTATAAGCCCATAAGAAAAAGATAAACACAAAACTGGTCAGATCATCCTCAAGTTCTTCAATTCGTCTCAAAGATTAACTCTATTATCTTGCTCTCTCGTGCTCTCTCTATTGTCTGTGGCACTTTACTCACCTTGTTCTGGTTGATGTTCAGTAAGACCTTGTAGACTTGGAAACGGAAGTTGTGTGTTGTTGATTCGATCAAAAGATTTGTTTCGTGTTTGGAGAAAAGGTCCAAATTTTCGCCTTTTTTTTTTTAATTTTTTCTTCTGGAATTTTGCAACTGAAATTTTTGAGCTAAAAATAATTGGAAGGGGGTGTTGGGATGTGCTCTAGGCGGAGGAGGCTCTGCCTAGCTGCTCCCGAGCCACCCGTAACGCTAGGCAGACAGGCAGACTCTCTGCCCATTGCCAGCTGAAACACGCAGGCCCCAGGGGATTTCACATTTCACGAGATGGTGATGAGTTGAGTGTTTGATAGCTCTACTTTAAATCTATATAGTGTCGATGGGTTTTAATGTCATTGAGTTGTTTCAGAGCTACAAAATAATCATGAAAATAGCACTTGCCACTTGATATGATCTCAGAAATGACAGGCACAAAATAAGTCAGATTCTAGATCGCAAGTCCAAGATTTGGTGAACCCGACAGGAGACTATTAATATTCGAATGAAAGCTTTGTTTAATTACAATCTGAGATATGACCCCATTCTTGCTCTTTAAGTTAAGCTATTGGGTCTATTTTTAAACTACAGTCTATATCAATACTTTATTTGGCTGAACTTGGTCTAAAGCGCGAAGGTGAACCAGGCTTAGAGCTAGTTAGCATCATATTGAAGCAGCGAGCACGAGACACGTACAATGATAGACCAGAGAGATAGTACATGTCACAATTCTATATCACTGATACATCTATACAAATGACACCTACGATGGAATCAAACCAAAAAAACCAAGAAACCAGAAACCAGAAACCAAAAAAGCACTATCACCAGGATAAGTATGATTCAATTATTGATTTAAACCTGTTGGCCTTTTAAAAACTTTGCAAACTTACTGGTTTCATGGATACCACATTCCGTCTTTTCTCTACCCTTCCAACGACCAGCTCTTTCATCTTCACCTTCCTTAACTGGTTGTGTTGAATGATAATCACCAACTGATCTATAACCTAAATCTAATAATTCATTATATGGAACATCGTTTTCTTTAATATATTCCAAAACTTGATTAAAACTCCAATTGGCAAAAGGATTAATCTTTATGATTCCTGATTGTTCTTCAATTTCTATAATTGGTAATGAATCTCTTGCACCACCTTGAGATCTTCTTCTACCTGTAAATACAGCACCGACTTCCAATTCTTTATAAGCACGTTGTGAAGGTTCCACTTTTGCTAAGAAATCATATTTTTCTTCATCAACATCCCATAGATTATCACCATATTTCTTAGCAAATTCTAATTCATTTTCACACCCAAAAGGTTTATAAATATTTACTTTATTATTTTGATAACGATTTTGAACTCTTGATACTAGATCTAAAGTTTGTGGGAAATGATGTAATGTATCTATGAATATTAACTCCACTTTGGAACCTTTTGATAATTTTGATAAAATATCAATAGTAACTAATCCTGTTAATCCAAATGCTGTAGTTTGATATAAATTTGGGAATGTTTCAATTGACCATTCAATAATTTCTTGTGGAGTCTTGTTAGATAATGTTTCATTTAAATGGGCTAAATGATCTTCAGATAATATCACTGAATTACCAACTAATGAATAACTCGGTATCTTTGCCTCTTGATGGGTATTAGTTCTTTGACTAGTATGTTCTTTTGTGACGGTCATATTGGATAAAGTGTGAAATATATATGAATCTCGGAATATTTGGAATAAGGAGCTATGTGGTGATTCAACCTTTTCAACTAGATGCTTTAATGAAGAAGGAATTAAAGAAATCTATCTTGATTTCTCATCACGAAAAGATTAAATCCTGATAAACAATCAAATTTTGTCAGTTGTACGTTGTTGTATAGTATTTGTCAACTCGATCACGTGAAACTCTCTAATGGAACGAGTGGCTAATGAAATTTCCAGCCATTAAAAACCAGATCCACTGTGGCTTGGGCCTAAAATCCCAAACCGCCACAGCAGCAAGAGAAAAAATTTTCTTGTGGCGGTTGAGTTTTTGCTTTTTGTGGTTGGGAGTGAGCCCTCGGATTAGATGTCACACGTGATATTGGCCCTCGAAACTTATAATTGTTTGATTTTGCAACGACAACTTGTGAATTACTAGCTAGTACACCTCCAAGAATCAAAAACTATCCAAGCATCATGACCAATTCAGAAGTGGAAAATGTCATTGTTGGTACAAGCTACACGTTAAAGCATCTAATAGAGCTTCTTATAAAAATAGGGGTTCAAGTACATGATTCAGAAGGTACAGATGCTTCAAGAGAAGGTTTATTCAATAATTTGAATTTATCGATAGATGAACTATATAAATTACAACGACCACAAAAGGGCTTAGAACAAGTTCCAATACCACTAGACGTGTTGCAATATATTGAAGATGGTAGAAATCCAGATGTTTATACTAGAGAGTTTGTGGAAGCTACAAAGAAATCGAATCAATATCTAAGAGGGAAAATGTTGGCAATGAGAGATCTTAGAGATACATTGGGGAAAAAGATAAGTGCTGAGTTCCCGGAGTTGACTGAGGTTGTAGATGACATAACAAAGAGAACTGATGGTTGAGATCTATAGAGTTGAGAATTCAAATCCAAAAGCTCAAAGTCCAAAGCTCAAAACTCATAGAGACTTGAAGAAATCCACTCCATCACCATCTGATCCTTATCAGATAAATATAACACTTTTATAACCTCCAGCCACTAATTTTTAATGAATGTTTACGAATTACTCAATTTAATCGAATCTGTAACAATTTCTTGTTCTCGGGCCACATAAAAAAAACTTTCCTATACCAAAAAAAAATTAATCTAAAACGTAAACATTCAAGCTGGTTTAAACCATATGCAAACGAACCCATAACTTGACCATGGGTAAAAAATCACACAAGAAATCACAAGCAGTTGCAGCATTAGAATCCACAACGGCGCCTTTGTTAGAGTTGAAATATGATGCCCCATTATTTGCATTGGCTGCACATCCAACAAAACCAATAATTGCATCAGGTTTAGCAAATGGTTATGTGTTTTTAACAGAATACGATCCAGCAAAATTATCAATCTATCAATATGATACAAAATCAAAGATTGAATCATTATCAAAAGAAGAACGTAAGAAACTTGATAAGAAAAATCAAAAATTTTGGAAAGTTTACATGATTTCTAAAAATACAGAAGATGATGAAAATTCAGGTGTAAAGCAATTATGGAAAACTAAAAGACATAAGGGAAGTGTACGATCTATTTGTTTCAATGCTGAAGGTGATGAAATCTATACAGTTGGTTCGGATAATGTTATTAAAAGAGCAGATTCCTTGACGGGGAAAGTTATTAAAAAATGCGAAATTGATTCAAAAGTTGCAATCACCAAAATATTGAAATCTCAAACCCATCCAATTATAATAACTGGTGATGAAGTTGGTAATGTTCGTGTCTTCAACTTAGATTTAAAGCAAACAAATATTTTACAAAATGTTCATGAAGATGCAATTAATGATATTGTTCAATTAGTTCATAAATCCGCTTATCAATTTTTATCAGTTGGTTCAACTACACTTGCAGTATGGGATGTTCGTAAAGAGAAGGCTAACTTAACTTCTGAAAACCAAGAAGATGAAATGTTATCATGTGGGTTTGTTGATCCAACTAAAGGTGATACATTAATTTGTGGTATGGGTGAAGGTATAGTTACAATTTGGAAACATGAAAAAAATCATTTTTCTGATCAATTATCTCGTGTTAAAGTTGCTAAAGATGAAAGTATAGATTCTGTTATCAGTACTTTACAAAATGATGATTGTATTTGGTGTGGTTCCTCAGATGGTGTTGTTAGTAAAGTTAATGCTAAAAGAGGTCAAGTCTTGGAAACTAGGGTTCATAGTTCAATTGATGAAGTTTCATTTTTGGAAATTGATTATGAGTATAGATTGATTAGTGCAGGTATGGATAAATTGAAATTGTGGAATAATGATGAAGAAGAAGATGATGAAGAGGATGAAGAGGAGGACTTTAGTGACTCTTCAGATGAAGGTGAAGATGATGAATTCAATGGGTTCAGTGATAAAGAAGAAAAGAACGAAGAGGATGAAGATAGTGATGCTTGGGAAGATTTAGGCCCTGCAAGTGAATCAGAAGAAAAAGAAGAGGAAGAAGAAGAAGCACCAAAACCAAAACAATCAAAGAAACATAAAGAGAAAAAGGAGGAAGATGATGAAGATGAAGCCCCAGTTTCAAAAAAGAACAAGAAACAAAAATTGTCTACAAAGCAATTGCGTAATTTGCAAAAGCATGAGCATGGTATCCGTAGATTTGATGATTTATAGATGTATAGTCATATCTATTTGAGTGATGTATGGGTAAATTACTTTAAAGCACTTTTGTAGTACCATTGACCAGTTCAAATTGATCAAATCTAACGAAAAGCGAAAGCATAATTGTGGAGGCTCATAAATCCGTGAACTCAACAGATCAATACATCAAACGAGCCAAACTGGTGAAACCAGCTTCATCTTGTGAGAATAGGTCGAGGTTTTCATTGTTTGTCTATATTTGAATCTTCCACTTCAATAAGTCTTTATCTACAGTGATGAAACGCCCAGTGAAACCTTCATTTGTGGTTTCGTTCTATCCGGAATGGCTCAGAATGTGTCTGATAGAATTGGTTTCAAGAGTTCAATCCAAAACCACAGCAATGTTTATTCCGTGATAATTCTGCAATAGACGACTAATCAAGTTTATCATACCCAAACCCATTCACATTGTAACCGATTTGGGGTAGCATTTGAACTAGATCTGAACAAGTTTTGAAATTTTAATCAAGTTTTTTTTTTCTCGCCAGGCAGGAGCGTTTTAATTTTTTACTTTGCGTCGCTTTCAATCATCAAGAAACTTCAAAGAGAAAAGTACAATTCATACACAACTACTTGAAAATTTTTATAATTGAGTTTATTGAATTGTTTTGAGGAATTATTTGATATATTGGACTTTTAAAATATGAGTAAAACTGAAACAGCCATGAAACAAACCAAATATATCAAGTTCAGTTATAGGTCTCCTACTAAAAGGAAAGGTATTAAGCAAGAAAATGATGGGATGGAGAGTATCCCTAGAATTATAACGAGTCAAGAGGATGAACATTCGCCAACTAGAGTGAAAAGGGAAAGAGAAGAGGATGAAGATGAAGGAACAAACACTTTACAACAACAAGCTAAAGAAGGTTATGTTCGAGTCGATGATGATTATTATTCCAAGCTTGATAAGAACCAATACCCGTTTAGTTCGAAATATATCCCAATGAAACCAGCCTCTGAAGATGAAGGATCACAATCTCCAATCCTAAACAATCCATCTATATTATTACATCAAATGGATAATTACAAAACAGTTAGCGCTGAAAGTGAACAACAATGGGGTCAAGTATCTCACCAAGTTGTTGACTCGTTAAGGGTATGGAGGAAACTATACAAGATCTTGGATAACAAAAAGAGACAACTTAAAAAGGCTCAATGTAAGAAGAATTCAAGTAGCACTGGCTTTAAGAATGGTGGTGTTGACGGTGGTTTAAATGGTGGAGGACTTTCCAACAATTCGTCAAATGACAGTAGTAATGGGAATGAAGAGAGTGAGGACCAAGTCTCAAGTGATAACAGTAATGGGAGAGCTACGAAGAGAAGAAAGCTGTCTGGAGGACAACAGCAAGGGGAGGATACACAGCAGTTAGTTGGTGGTGAAGCTCTTGGGAACGGGTATTCCTCGAATGAGCGCAAGACCAGATCGACGAGATCCAGTAGATGAAGAGGAACCAAGGAGTCGTGATTTCTGATACGAATGAATGTTTTACATGTTTCTATTGGGGGTTAGTAGTCATTTCGAGCACTCTCCAGCTCCTTTCTCGAGCAAAACAGCCTTTGGTTGTCGAGTCTTGAGCACCTTGTAGCGGTATGCACCAGATGCATCGTTCTCTGATTTTAGATCACCGCGAAAGGAAAAAGAAAAGAGACTGGCACAAATCAGAGCTGGTTTCGCCTGGGTTTTGGGTACGTTAGTTGTATGAATATGGTATTCTGATGAGTTTTATAGCTCTTATTGATTAATCCAGTCCATCTTTGATACTTGACCCTGCTGGTCCCTTTCCAATCCACTTGCTCCCTGGGAACTGCAATTAAGGTACAAAAACTTCTCAATAAACTCACAATCACAAAACGCATTCGCGAAATATTAAGGTCACGTGCATACAGGTTTACCCGCAAATTGGCCCTATTGAAATTAAGGAAACAGCCAAATTAAAGTGAGAAGGTATTAATCAACATCAAGTCAATCAAAGCTACCCAATTGTCATAATGAAAGCTGTTGTATCTGTGAGTATAGGTTAACTAGTCCTTTGTCAAATCATACTAACATTTTATTAGCCTGGTAAAGCTTGGTTCTGTACCGTCTTGTCTGCATTCGGTGTCGTTATATTATCATTCATAGGTTATCTATTTAGTATAAACCATGAAAGTATGATGGGATCAGTCAACGATCCTGAAGATGGTAAAGCGTAAGTTGATGATGGAGGTGATTGGCCTGGAAGAAATGTACTAACTCAATGTCAAATAGTGTCGCTCATACTGTCTTCATAGCTGCTCTGGTTTATCTTGGTTTCTTTGTCTTTTGTGGTTCACAAATATTGGTTTACAAGAGACAATCACGTATATCTCTGTGAGGGAATGAATTAGTATTTGGGTTCTTTTTGAAGTTGATCTTTGAAGTAACTAAAACGTTTGTACATTAGGGGGGCCTATTTGAATAGAGAATATTATTCAGATGCTATTGCATTAATAAAAATGAAGGTGGTCAATATGAAAGAGATTCTAGATGCTTAACTGTGTCAATTTTGTAGTAAAAGAGTGTTGTTTGTTGTGAATTTGAGAGTTGTCATGATGGTTTCAATTGTTGTTTCATTTAACTAGAATCGTCACATAAAATGACTCTGATTGGACATTCTTTCAATGGGTAACCAGCACATTGGCTTCAATATTCACCTTATTCAATCACTGTGTTATAGAGCACCGTCTAACTCTTCCTAATTCACTCGAAATTCTCTATGCCAATCACCGATGAAATCACCCAATATTCACCCGTATAATCTCCAAGGAAAACGAAAACCCTTGGAAACACGTAAAACGTTTCTTGTCATACATATGGCTACTTGTCAAAAATGCCTAAAATGCCACTAATTTTGTATTAAAATTGTTGAATTTTGGTGCTTTTGGTGCCCATGTACACCCGTTTTATCGTGCCCATCAGCAAAAAAAAATCTCAACTGATGGAAAAGATAAAAAAAATCAAGCAAAAAGTCAGGTACAAAGTAGAGGAAACCGTGTTGGAAACCGTTCACATGTTTGGTTTAAATATCACCTAAAGCCCATCATTTATTTATTCAAGTCTATATCTATTGGTTTCGTATCACAAGGAAAACGCGTTCGCTGCTAAATATTCACGTCTTTCACTTTGACAGGTTCCAACGTATCACCATCATGATAAGAGCATATAGCAAAAAGTTGAGATCCATTGCATCCACCTCATCACTTCGCCGATATTCAAAGCATACAACTGGACCACAGGGTGTCTATGGTAGACTACCTATTCCAAACCATTTTTACAACTATGATATCCCTTTATCTTCAGAAGAATATCAATCATCCCCACAACAAAGCATCAACACTTCAATATCAGTCACTGATCCTTTAGTGATTTATCAAAACTATGTATCAAGAGGAGTCTTGAAACCAGATGCTGCACAATTAAGAGCTGCTGTGGAATTCCAAAAACTATACTATAGAGTGAAAGATTATGTTCCTCCAGAAGATGTTCAAATCAGAATACGTCAGTTAGTACGAGAAATTGAAGCAAGACATGCAAATAACAATACGAACTATACACCAAGCTGGTATAAGCCAAGTGTTACAAAGTCAAGGGATTTGATCAAAGTACTTACAGATGAAGAAGAATTGACAAATTTCCCATCTCCTCATGGGTTTTTATTAAATGGGGAAGTTGGTTGTGGTAAATCAATGTTGATGGATATTTTTGCAAATTCTTTACCTCATGAATCTAAATGTCGTTGGCATTATTCGAACTTCATGCTTTGGGTATATAATGGAATTCATTTAATTTATCAAAGAAGAGCTCAAAATTCAAATCATACAAGACATTCAATGATTTCTTTGGAGAACGAATTCATATTGTTCGAAATTGCCCAGAAAATGATTAGAAAAAACACTGTGCTGTTGTTAGATGAATTCATGCTACCTGATTTAGCTGCTGCCAAAATTGTCAAGTTGTTATTCACTTATTTTTTCAGACTTGGTGGTGTTTTGGTTGCTACATCAAATAGATTACCTGAAGACCTTTATGCAACAGATTTTAGAAAGAAAGAATTTAGATCATTTCTAAGAGTCCTTGAAGCAAGATGTTATTCCTTGGATATGAATTCTGAAAATGATTATCGGGCAATATTAATGGAGGAATCAAATGAGAAGAATTGTAAATCATATTTGATTTCAAAGGATTCATTAACCCATGAACAAGATTGGTTGGATTTATTGAGCACTGAAATTGATTCATTTGATCTATCAAAAGGTGACGAACAAAAAATAACAGTTTATGGTAGGGAATTAACAATACCATGGCACAATAATGGCGTTGTCAAATTTGATTTCAATGATATTTGTAAAGGTCTTTATGGACCAGGTGATTACATCTCATTAGCTTCAAACTATCACACTTTCATCATTGATAATGTTCCAGTGTTGAAAGTGAGCATGAAGAATGAAGCAAGAAGGTTCATCACATTATTAGATGCCCTCTATGAATCCAAATGTAAATTGTTCCTAAGAACCCAAGTTTCTCCAGATTCATTATTTTTCCCAGATACTTCATCAAAAGAAGAACAAGAAGAAGCAAATAGAATAAAAGTTCAAGATGAGGAAATGTTTTCCAAGACCCAAATTGCACTAACTGCACCTTATCGACCAAATGTTTCTTATTATGACGATGAAAAAATCGTTTATAATGAAACTGAAACAGCGAAAGTTGTTAAAAACTTTGACCTAAGTTCTACAAATTTCACAGATCGGAAGGCTTTCACTGGTGAAGATGAAAAATTTGCATACAAGAGAGCTGTTAGTCGTATGAAAGAAATGACAGGCTCATTACACTGGAGATTAGAAGGTAAATGGACACCAGTTGATAAATCAATGAGACCTTGGGAACGCTTGAAATCTGAACAGTTGAATGATGCTAATATAGAATTTGAAGCTATGGATAATGAACATAATGTTGTTACTGGTAGAGTTGTTCATAATGCTAGTGGAGTTTTAGCACCTGTTTTCAATGTTGTTCATTTTTGGTCAATGGGGTTATGGGGTAAAGGTAATAGACTGAAAGATGATATTGCAAGAAAATGGATTAAAGGTAATCAGCTTTAAATTTACAAAACAGTTGTTTATGATATTTATGACTATGCAAACTTGTTTATATTAAATTGTTCCCTTTCGTAACAAATATTGATAGCTTCTCTATATGCAATGGAAACACAAAATTTCATTTTTTTCCTGGACGTATAACAAAATGGTAATCTGATTTAGCAATACTGTTCTAAAGTTAGTAAGGGTTTCCTTCAAAAGGTTAATATCAATACATACAATTTCTTAGCATACCCTTCATCGCTAATAACAGCAGTTAGTATATCATCTGAATATCTATAGCCATGTAAATGTTTCAAGGCTTTAATAAGTCCAATTTTCCTTTGGAACTCAATAAGCGCTTCACGATGTACACTATTGACATGGATATCAACAACATTGACCTTCAAAGTAGCCAGTCTTAATAAAACGTCATCAATAAACCTCGATAAAAGCAGCTCAGAATTAGGTATCATTCTTAATATTAAAAACTTCGAAGTGGCATCAGCAATTTTGAAATCATGGTCTTTAGAAAACTCTTCATAAACACCTTCATGATCATTGCCATCATCATCATCAGAATCTTGCAGATCAATATATTCTTCATGATCACGAATTTCCACCACGTCATTATTGTTTTTCCTCGTTCTAGGTCTATGATCTTCTTCAATTAACTCATCTTCGGTATATGAATCGTCGTCATCGTTATCAACTTCTTGGTCAGCGTCTTCTTCATCAGTATCAATCACTTGTGATTCAGGAGCACCCTGGGTTGGCGATTTTGAAGTTGGAGTTTCATGCATATATTCAACATCCGAAGTGTTCTCTTTTTCATCCATAGCAACATCATTTTCATTTTCATTTTCATTTTCATTATCTGAGAGTATATGATGATGGTTGTCTTCAACTTTTGAAATCGGTTCTAGATCCTGTCTCACATATTGTGATGAGCTTAATATTGGAGAGTGTGACATAACAATTTCATCATCCTCTTCTTCATCATCTTCTTCTTTATTTCGAACTATCTGATATCTCTGATCAAGCATTATATCTTCCTCATCATTATCTTTGATTGCTTCAATCAATTCTTCATTAGAAATTTGTGATGGTTTCTTAGATAGCACTTCTTCAATTCTCCTCATCTTGCTTGGTGACTTACTACTCGCCGCATCTTCCTCATCACTTGATATCACATGGATATCTTTTGAAGCATCACTATTTCTACTAAATGATTTTCTGGGACTTCTGACTCTTCTCTGTTTGTTTGGATGATGTAGAATATGTGATGATGTTGTTTGTTGTGTTCTTATTGGATGAATAACTTGTTCAAATTCTTCATCAGATGAAGAGCTTTCGTCAATTGGAATCAACGTCATAAGTTCAGTCTCTAATGGAATTTCTAGAAACAACCTTCCACTCTTAACAATTGAATCATATTTGTTTTTAATACCGCTCAACCCAGCTTCATTGACATTTAACACATAACAATCCTCCTCTGTAGAAACATCAACATCACCAAAAACCCTAAAAAGCTTTGAAACATCTTCAGGCTTAAATTTCAACTTATTTTTACTCTTGTTTTTGAAAATAGCATTTATGTAAACTTTTGAAGGTTCTTTAACATAAATATCTTGACAAGTTGTGTACCTTTTGTTATAAATGTGATAATTCAAGGCAATACTTGGGTCAATTCTTAATATAAACAACAAGTAATCTTCACCATTTTTGAGGAGTTTAACATATTCCGTATTTGCATCATTTTTAGTCCGTTCTTGTACTTCTGAAACATAATCAAAACTTTTGTTTTCAACAATAACCCATCTATTATGAGTTTTTCTGTCAAATGCAATAACTGACTTTTTGAGAGCTGGGACCATGGGTTGCGGTTGTTGTGATGATAATGGAGGATGTGGTGGTGGTTGGACCTGCCGTATATTAGGACCTGTTGGGATTGAAGAAAGATCATAAGCTGAGTTTGAGTTGAAATTAGGATGGATTTCATTTCTCATAATGTAATTTTTTGGCTGAGTAGGCGTAACAACACTTTGTCTGTTGTTTCTATTAACACTTTGATAGCTTTGTATGCTATGAGGACGTTGAGGAGAATGAATATTTGGGTAATAGCTTCGACTTTCATTATCCACCCAAATTGACATTGAAGATGATGCAGAGGTTGGGAATTGATTGGGACTATGGAAAACATTTGCTGATATTTGTTCAATATCATCACCTTGTGAATTATGAAAGATCTGTACTGGTGTATGGTGATGATTTGGTTGATTGAACTGAGGATAATTGACATATGATGGATGATGCTGAGTAAATTGGTGATGCTGAAGCTGTTGAATATCGTTGTTATTATTCTCTGGGTAATACAAGTCTCTGTTTGGAGTCCTCTGTGAATTATTGGGAGGCACATAGCTGAACCTACTAGCCAGACTTGAACTTTGGCCATTGTAAAGGTGATCTGGCATTGAGTGATCAGGGGCGTTATTCATCTTGTTGACCAGCGCAAAACCGTCAACAGCACCCTCAATCCAAGTTCAATGAGCAGTGATATAGCGTAGCAACTGGAATAACCTTTGGACCTAATGAGCCGTTACCAAATTGAGAGCTCAAAGCGGTTTGATTCTTGTTGTCTTTATGAGCATTTACTCTTCAAAATTCCAAAAGGGCAAAAAACCTGATTAATGTCCCGATTAGGTAATTCTCTGTTTTGGGTGACACTTTAAATGAGCATTAAATGACACAGAAATTTAATGGTTTAAAATGGTTAAAATCATCTTAATCAGTCTAAATGCCCTTTCCCAATCATCTCATCTCTTTAAATATGAGTTTTCCGATATTATAAACATATCTCACGTGACCGTGTCCCTTAACTTTCCTTAACTATGTAACCTGCCGCTTTCCCCCATACTAAAAGCGATTTTCCCAAAAAAACCCAACCACTTGACCCAAAACTCAACCAGAAGACCTGAATTTGATGGGCTCCATGTCACATATTTAAACAGAAGTTTTACCTTAAAATTGAATAATTATCCAACCCATATAACACAACCTACATATTCTTCACTTATAACTGTGAATTTTCTCTTTTGGCCTTTTGGTGGTTCTCACTTCAGTTAATACCCGATCGTATCGATCCGATAACCAAAAAACCACAATAAACTACATTGATCCCCGAGGATAAATGATTAACTTTTGAAGTTACCAAACAATATAAAAAGCCCAATAATTATCCCATATGAACAAGAGACAATCATTATTGAAAAGAATACGATCAAAATCACCACTTAGATCATCCTCTTCATATTCTAAACGCAAAATGGTTTTAACTCCACAAAGATTAGTCCAACTATCCAAATATCCATTATTGAAAAATTCATGGTATTTTATCGCTGCTGCTACATTTTCAGTGTGTAATCAACCTAATGAAGTTGCTAGATTGGTCCATTATGCTTTAAAACAATCACAATATGAATCATCAAACAAGTCAATTATTGATCCTGTTCAATTGGCTCAAGATGCTATTGATAGAGCAGAATTAATCAAGAAATTGAATCATGAGGGAGCTATAAATGATCCAAATTATCAAAACCCGGAAAACTTGTTTTCAATTGATCCAAAGCAAAATCTTCAAACTCAATTCCATATAGCTCAAAAGACAAGAGAATCAATTTTGAAAAGTTTAGCATTAGGTGGTATTCCAAAAGCAATAAACACAATGATGTACCTTAAAAATGCAACCCCAGTTTCATTACAAGATAGTAAACCAAATAGAGATTTTGATTCTTCCAAAACTGATCAAGTAAGAGAACGTGGTATAGAATTTTGGCATCATGTTTATGGGAAAGTTAGTAACAGAATTATAAATCAAATGAATACTGCATATCCGGATCTTTGGGAGTATGCTAAGAATCACATATATTCACCATTATTATCATATAGTGATATCTTAACTCCAAAGGAAACAAGTCTTGTTATTATTGGTTGTTTAGTTCCACAAGATGTTAATCCTCAATTGAAAGGTCATTTGAAAGGTGCATTAAATAATGGAGCTACCCCTGAGGAGGTGGAACAAGCTAGGCAATTGGCTTTGAGTATTAGTGAATGGTGTGATATTAAATGGAAAGAAGATGTTGCTAAATTGAAGTTATAATTTACATAATAAATACATTTTGATATTCAGAAGGACGTAAGAATGCACATGTGTATAATATATAATTCTAACTAATACTCATCTTTTCCATCATTTTATGAGGAGATCTAATATCATTGATACCGTTTCTTGTTTTTAATTCGTTTTCGTTTTCGTCATCATCATCATCGTTATCATCATTGTTATAATTTGCATTGACTTTATGAATTGAAGGAGGTGGTGGGGTTAATGCAAATACTTTTGACTTGGATAAAGTTTCCTCTTTATTGTTTACCTTTGTACCTGCTGATTCGGGAATTGGTTGGATTATTGGATGTTGTTGTTCGGGACTTTTCAAACCACTATTTTGTAACTCTAGTCCTGAATTCCCATTTTCAACATTTTCCTCATTATGGCTATCACCATTCATTTCTTCATCACTTCTCCCATATAATTGCCACCACCAAACTAAAGATTTATAATTTGGACTTAACCAATCAAATTGATCTGTTGGTTCAACATATTGTTTATTTGTAAATTCGTGTTTCCTTGAAAGGAAATAATCCCAAACACTTCTTGTTTTGTCAAAAACTTTATTTGTAACTCTTTCATATTCATTATCGAAAAGGAAATTACCATATTGGCAAGAATATAAATGATAGATCAATCTTCTCAAGAATCTTTCATTGAATTCAAATTTATTTGGAAATTGGATAATCAATTGATAAATTGAGTCTAAAAATTGATGGAAAATTGGTGATGTAAATTTCAAATGTTTCTTCTTTTTGAAATGATTTGATACTGATTTGAAAGCTAATGAGGCTTGATTATTATTTGAACCATTTGATTCATCATGGAAAATGGATTCCGAGCTTAAATGACCAGAACGCTCATTAAATCTATGACCAAATGATAACCAATCCTTTTCAATTAATGTTATAAACCCTTGGATTGATCTATAATACGGATCAATACAAACTTGAATTAATGAAGAAATTTGTGAAGTTCTATCCCAACCATCTGAACAATGAATTAAAATATTTGAATTGTTTAAAATCATAGACTTGACTAATTTTTCAGTTGATATCAATAAAATTGAAATATATTTTAACCAATTCGTCTTTTTCAATGATGATTTATTAATTGGTGGTTTATTTAAATCACCACTTTTCAAAATATCAATCAATTTATTTAGTGAATCTCTCATTACATGAATATTATCAATACCCAAATACAATTTCTCACAGTTTGGATAATTATCCATATTTTCGGATCCTGCACCTAAAGCTGTTTGTGCCATTGCATTGGTTGTTGGTCTTGCATCAACAATCAAATTTTTCGGATTCCCATTATCATTATTTGAACTTGATTTGAAAATCTCATCAACTAATTTTTCATCTTGAATTGATCTTGTTTGCTTTAACCCTAATAAAGGTTGAGAGCATCGTGTTATTGAACATCCATTCTTTTTATAATAATAAGTTAATGCTGGTATTCTTTGTTTTGATCTATATTTTGATGCATGAGTTAAAACACTATCTGATATGGTTTTGGGGACCACGATTGTACTCGGATAAGTATCACTGAAGTTGTAATTATTGTTCACATTTGATATTCTCCAATTTGAACTTGACTGTTCCACAATTTGTGAATCATTATCAAATATTAAACCTTGCCTCTGAAACTCTTTTATTGGATCATAAATTTTCCAGGTGTTTAGAAGTTTTTCAATCGAATTGGGTTGATAAATGAATGCATAAAGTTGGTTCAATTCACCAAGACAAGTTAGTTTCATTATTGATTCAAATACATCAAAACATTTGGATTCATTTTCAAAGTCAAACGAAAGGAAATTGAAATCTTTACAATTGATCTTTAATGTGGATAACTTGAAGAGATTCAACTCTTTACCCCTTTGGTTGAACAGCTTTGGTAAGCTCTTAATTATTTTAGATTGAATTTCATTGCCTTCATTATCATTTATATCAACATTAATATCAATCAAATTCAAAAGCGCTGACCCCTTTTTCCTTTCAACTGATGAAATCATTGGATAACAAAGCCATAGCTCCCGCAGCTCATTTGGACGAGGATTAGTGACTGTGAATATAAGGTGATGAGTGGTTAGATGTAGTGAACCATGTATGATATAACCTCTTTTATGAAGTAAAACATCATCAACCTGTCATAAAAAGAATTGTTAGCAAATCGAAAAGGATCTAATCAGAAGCAAAATAAAAACAGTTCAACATGATAACTCTTGAACTCAAGACATACTCTCGCCACCTTGATGTATTCCATGATGTGGCTAATCGATTTGAGATTCTTTCCAGAATTATTGGGCACGATTCAATTAAAAACACCGACTATGATTATCATTGTTGTTACAAATCTCCAGTAAAAATGTCCAGAACCGAGCACTTTTCCACGTGATCGCGAATTTTACTTGTAATACGAGGGTCATCTGCAATATTTCCGTTTTGGGAAGTCTACGCATCCAATTTGTAATATCAGCTGCACGTTACTTTGGTGACACAAAAAAGTTGAAACTGATATAAGTGTTGGGATACGGTGGATACGGTGTTGTAATAGGTGGAGGAAAGTATGGAAGGATCCTTGTTTTATGTTTTGTGTTTAGTGCTTGGACAGGTTTCATGTTTGCTCATATTACAGTCAAGCTAGCCCATTTCTTTATTTCTCTTTGTGTCTAGATTCTGATACAAATATGTATCAATCCGGTTGGCTATTTTAGTCAAGCCGTTAAAGGTAATTCCACGTCTTTTAGAAATGAACCTTTCATAAAGCAAGAATGAAGTGGTCAATTGAGCTCTTTGTTTAATTGAATGAGCCTGGTCTGGATTATCTCTATACTAGACAATTCCTATATTCAACTTGATTTGACTGTCCTCCTTTCTGGCTGCCCACTTTTAGTCATTTCGTCGTTGCATTTGTTCATAATTTGGTACGTCTCGAAAGTGTCTGATTAGGAAATATTCCTTTTTAATAAGCTGTGTAGATTCAAGCATTTCTGATTATAATTGACTGATTGGTTAATCGTATAAAAACCACTCGCAATCCTAGTGCATCAACTTAACCTTCACCTTCACCTTCAACAACATCTTTAACCAAACATCAATTACAACAACTACGCAACGTGATCACCATGGGGTTACGCTATTCAACTCATATCGACTCTGATGGGAAAACAGCCATCACATATGGCTGTTGCTATTGCAGAACCCACCTTTCATCCTCCAGCCTAATCATGTCAAAGGACTATAGAGGCAGAACTGGTGATGCTTTCCTTATGGAAAAAGTGTAAGTTCATGATCATTAGCCGCCAAATGGTATCACTAACTCAGCTTCCTAGCGTCAACATCGTTCAAGGTACAAAGCAATTACGTGATATGATGACTGGTAAATATTTGGTTAGTGATATCCGCTGTCACCAATGTGGTAACCTTGTTGGTTGGAAGTACCATCATAGTGAAGTCAAGAACCAGAAGTATAAGGAAGGGAAATACATTCTTGAACTTCAGACTATAGTGAGATGTAAATGAAATTGTTCATTTATCTCTCAAATCATTTGACTATTATATATTAATAGTCAATTTCAAGCTTAGGCTCATGATCTTCAATTCTTCATCAATTATCGATGGTTTTTATCATTTTTTTACATTTATATTATAGGTTTTTTATTCATTAATGGTTATGGTGGTTATGGCGGTTATTATGGTTTCATGGTTTTAATTATATGGTTTTCTAGAATATTACAACAAATATGGTCAATGATTTTTCTATTTAAACGGCGGCACACTATTCAAATTAGTTACTTTAAACTAATAAGGATCTTTTAGGCAAGGTCTTTATCGTTCAAAGTGTTTTGGATTGTGGGTATTCATCTGTTGTCGTCACTCTGGCCTAGATGGAGTTAGCGTTTATTGTATACCCCTTTTATATATAGTGCTACAGTACACGAAAAATTAAACAAATTAGACATGATATAGATCTTTAAAGTTCTATTTAAACACGCATTTGAGATTACTGTCTTTTCTCAATCTCCTAGCCAGATGATTTCAAAATATTTCAATTGTCAATCTGGAACTAGTAGAAAGATGAAATAAAACAAATCACGGTGTCCATAGACCATGATAATCAGGCTGGCACTTTATGAGTAGAGCTGACATGCCAAATTCGCAGAAAGTTCCTAACTCAAATTAATTACTGGACGTGTAAAGTTTAAAATGGTGAAAGAATTGTAGTGAAAGAAAAATGTTATACCTATATTTCAAAAGCCGGGATGTCACGGCTGAACCTGTTATTGAAAGTCGCGACCTCTGCCGGGGCCAGCTGGAAGCTCAAATATCACACAAATAAATATAGCTCTGAATTTTACCAAATTTTTATTTAATTATTATTGAAATGCAGTACTATTGATATTTACCTAATTTTTCAAGCTATAATAACTACTCATGAAATTAATTATATAATTTTTCTAACAAAATAGATTCTTGACCTTTAATTTCTAATTTCTGATTTCAAAATGCCAAAGTCAAAATTTCTAATTTTTTAAAATTGCTTAAAATTTATATCAGTTTAAAGCGGAAATTTAAAGGAGCTTAATTATCTAAGTTGGAGCTTATTTTGATAAAAGAATTGGTAAATAATTGCAATAGAAATTCATATAAAATTTTGTTGACGGGCGTGCCCTTATCAACGATTCTGTTTTGATGAAAATTGAAAATGAAAACAAAGCATTAATTAATTGAATCATTCAAAGTAAGAAGCTAGTTTGAGTTCAAAAATGGATGTTGAAGAGAATGTTGAAGACTTCTTGGAAAGGGTCAAGCAACTTGATCTTCAAAGACAGAAAGAAGATGAGATGAGGAGAAAACAGTTGGAAAATGAAATTCAATCCTATACCAATAGGGAATCAGTCTACAACATTTCCATCCCTAAACCAATTGCTAGAGAAGAAGAACCTGCTACTAAAGCAACAATCCCAAACTCAGAGTCATTACAGAATTTTAACAAAAGTATATCAACCCAATATAGAATTGATATAGATGATTTGGTTTATGAATCTGCTTACAATTATGAAAAATCCCAAAACTCTTCACCAGTTAAAAATAGCTTTAACTCATACAATAGAAATGACGACTCAAGCTTTAGAGCTTCAACTGGCTCAATCTCTAGAGAAAAGACTTTCAAAAAGTATGATAACATACCAGATATAGTAAGGTTCGATGATGCTATGGCTAAATCAGCTCCAAACTATAGAACCTCAAACTTTACCTCCTCTAGACCAAGTCGATATTCAAAATTCCAACTTACTGATGAAGAAAAGAAGTCAATCGATAGTACAATTGAAGGACTCATCGGCGGTGATCATAAAGTTACAGAAGTGCAAGATGAAAACGAGCAGGATGAAAGAAGAATCCCAAAACCATTAACAAGAGATAGAAAAGGTGGTCAATTTTCAACACCTTCAACACCTCAATTACAATCAAACAACGTCTGGTCAAATGCTGCTAAGCAAAAATCAACGTTAGCACCACCTGTCAGTTTATCTAATCAGACATCACACTTGAAAAGATCACCAAGAAAAACAGAATTAGTTACTTCTCCAATAAGGCCTGAAATAAGCTCCCCTATTAAAAAATCCCCAGCCAAATTAGATTTTTCAAGATACACAAGTGAAGATAAACATAAACCACCACCTATTGCTCCAAAACCTCTTGGGTTCAAAGAGACTAAAAATTCATGGCTAGGCTCAGCTGTTAATAATTCTTCATCAACTCCGCAATGGCAAGACACAACTTCCAAGATTCAATTGAACAAACCAGAAGATAAGAAAGCTTCGTGGTTGAATTCTGCTTATAAGCATTCAACATCAAATCCTCAATGGCAAGACACAACTCCAAATTTGCAATTGGATAATGCCAATACATCTGATCCAAAGACTTCTTGGTTAAATTCTGCTATGCAAAGAACTTCACATAAAGAGTTTGAACTGCCTAAATCTAAGATAAAACCAATAGTTCCATCCAAATCAAATACCTTATCAAAGATGATTGAGAATGATGAATTGTCAAAACAGAAACAACATTCAACTTTAAAAGAATTGGAATCTCAAAAACTGAACCATATAAACAGTCCAAATAGACCTATCCCACAACTTTCACATGAATTGAACTATTCTCCAACGATCTTGAAGAAGACAAGAACACCATCACCAATAAGGCAAGATATTCAAGAAGAACCTGATTTTATCAAGCAAAGACTTTCACCAACTCCTAATCCAGCTTCATTATCAGCATCTCATCAAATTGATGCCGAGGCTTTGGCTTATAAGTCTAAATTGAAACCACCACTACCACAACGTAAACCATCATTAGATCTTCCAGAAGCCTTGAAAAAAGCTGATAAATTAAAACCAGCACTCCCAAAACGTAAACCTTCAATCAAGATCCCTGAAGCATTATCACAAAAGGAGCAACTACGTCAACCAACAAAGATGGAAAAAGTGGGAGAACCAACACCAGAAGCCATGAGTAAAAAAACTCAGTTAAAACCAGCGTTACCTAAAAGAAAACCATCATTAAAAGAAGTTGAAGCATTAGAGCAATTGCAAAGAATGAAATCTAAAACTTCATCTAAACAACCACCACCAATAACAAGATCCAAACCAAGAGTTTTCAGTAATTCTAAAGAGATTTTACAAAATCAATTGGGATCTTTAAAGTCAACAAAAAATCTACAAAAAGATGAAGCTTCATTAAATTTAGACCGGATTTTGAAAAAAGCTACTACTGATACCGACATGAAATCTGTTAGGTTACCATTCATGACCCAAGAAAATGAATTCCCAATGATTAAAAAGGTTTCAACTTTTGATGTTGGTGACTTGAAGAAAAAAGCAGATGCAAATGAGAAGCCTGCTGAAAATTTAGAGCATTTGACAAAGAAGAGAACCAAAGGACCAAAGAGAAGAGCACCAAAACAGAAGTAGATAATTATAGAGTGTTATAGATGATTAATGATAAGTGTATGAAAACTACGTAGTTTTTCCTTCTGAGAGTTAGTTTAATAGTACACACAAAAATAAACAAGAAAAGTATAAAAAAACGACATAAAAAACAATTTAAAAACCACAAAACATACATAATCAAAGAACTGAAATATCAATTCAACATCTCAATTCCAATATAAAACAAAAAACACCATGTATCATGAGAAATTCATCTCTTACGTTTTCTTGGATCAACAACTTGAGCACCACGACTACTTGACACAACTTCTCTTTTCTTCAATGCTTCTTGAGCCTTCTCCTCTTCAGGATGTTGTAAAACTTCATCTGCAAAACTTTCAGGAGGTGAAGCAACTAGCATTTCATCAGCTTCTGCATCAACAGTAAAAGCATCTGGTGGATATGCAGTGTGGCCATTGTAATAATCACCATAATATGCTCCGTCTGGTTGTGAAGGATAACCTTGTGGAGGTGGAGGATAATAACCACCTTGATAATGACGTGGTGGCTGAGGTTGAGGTGGATAGTAACCTCTTGGAGGAGGTGGGCGATATGGTTGATACCCTGAGTACGCGCGTGGTGGTTGATAATGAGGTGGATAGTATGGATGTTGAGGTTGAGGTGGATAGTTGTTGTATCTTCCTTGTTGTTGTGCAAGAGGCTGTTGGCCAGTTGCAGCAGGTTCTCCAGAATTTGGCTGCTGATGTGGTTGAGGTGGTGGGATTGGTGGTTGGTAACCTGGGTCTGGATAGTATTGATCACCATAATATCCATACTGATCATGTTCACCATAATATCCTTGTTGAGTCCAGCCATTAGGATATTGATAAGGTTGTGCATTGGCTTGCTCATGATCTTCTTCAGCTAAAACTAATTCATTTCCAGTTGGAGTAAAGTTCTCTGGAGCACCAGGTGAGGAATAGTAAGTTTCAGTAGTTTGTGTTGGACCTTTTCTTTTACTTTTTTTCAAATTGTAAACTGTTGGCTGTGGACTGCTGATTTTTGAGGTTGGTTTGGTAGTATTTGTCATCTTTTCAGATAATGATTTATTAACAACAGTATCTTTTCTCTTGCTAAACACAGATGCTTTCTTCTGTAATGGTTGGTAACGTTCTTTTGATTCCCTAGATCTTGGAACACCAATCGGAGATTCTGGTTCTTTTTTAACATTCTGTGTGCTAACTGGTCTCTTTTTAATTTCAAACTTAGGAAGTTCAGCAGAATCATCAGAAGAAATATCTTCAGCATCCTCCACAGGAGGTTTGACCTTTTCATTGATCTTGGCACTTGGAATATCTTCTTCACTATCAGTATCAATGATAAGTTTTCTTCTTTTTGGTGGAAGTGCGGCTTTGCTTGTTGGTTTGGTTGTTTTGGTACGTTTCTTAGAATTATCAGAAACAGTAGCTGATGATGCCACAAAGGGTTTTGGTTTTGGTTTTGCCTTTGTTATTGGTTTGGAAGTTGCCTTAGGAGCTGGTTCTGGTGCCTTCTTTGGAAGTTCAACAACTTCATCTGGAATTCCTGTCTTTCCAAATTTTTTGTTATAGTCAGCGATCCTATCATAAGCTTCATCTTTATGGCCTGGTGGAGCCATACTTATGGAAAGCGTACTTCTCAGTGACTTTGGAACTTCAAAATCATGGGCAAACCCCAGTAAACTTCTTCTGGTTGTACGCATTTGGGTGTTTTCTCTACTATTTCTTTCAGGTGATTTAGGTTGAGATGGTGCTACCTTTTTTGGTGGTGAAGGTTTCTTTGTAGGTGCAGCTTTCTTTTCAACTTTCTTTTCAGCTTTCTTTGGCTGTGTATCTTCAACAACAGCAGCTTTCATTTGCACACCAGGTGTGTATTTTGCACTTGCATTTGGTTTAGGTTTTGGCTTTGGTTTAGGTTCTTCCTTCACAGGTTCAGGTTCAGGTTCAGGTTCAGAACTACTTTGATCATTATTGATGGCATCTAATAAACGACTACCCAACATTGTATCAGAATCTTCAAGTTCAGAGTCAGAAGAAATATATCCCAAGGGTGGACTGTCAGCTCTTGTTGTTGCCTTGACAGGTTTCGACACAGGCTTTGAGACTTGTTTAGAAATTGGTTCATCAATTGATTCATCATCTGAATCAGCATCAGCATCAGCTCTTTTACCAATAAAACCACGACAGATTTTAGAGCCACAATAACATTTTTGAGGTTCTGCATTTTCGAACCATTCAAAATTATAATCATAAGTAACTTCTTCACCAGCTTCAATTGGTCTTTTAGCAAACAGCCCGATTCTTGGTTCATTGTTAACATACCATTTTTGCATTTCAGAATTTGGATCACAAGAATGATTAGCAAATCTGGCAACAGAACCTTTTTGACCAGCATCAATAACATAGTTACCTTCTAAACCAAGAAAATAGTAGTTTTCAACATCTTTATAGAAAGTGTTTAGCCTATGCTCCACTTCGTCCAGATCAATAACTTCACCAGTGTATTCAACAACCAGGGAACCTGGATTATAGGTTCTCACCGAGAACAATCCACAGCCTTTTTTCTCAGTTTCAATAACTTCATAGGCAGTCGCATATTTTTTGCGTTCATGATAGTCATTCACCAAGTCAGTGAATGCTCTATTTCCACAATCCTGAGAACCAAAGTTACAGTTATATGGTGAACACTCATATTGTAGAGTACGATTGATACAACGGTTTCCACAACCGGACCCTGTACAGTGACACATGCTGAATGTTGGTCTTTTGTCTTTGAAAGGGTTTTCAACCAACCATTGGTTACGTTTCAAGTTGTGTTTCCATTTGACCATGTTTCTTTCACCAGCAACAGTTGGACAATAAATGTTCCAGGGAAGTTCAAAATCAGTAGCGGTATTTAAACTCTTCAAACCAACACCTTGAGGTAAAGGAAATTGAAATTTGGCCCTTTTACCAGTAATAGGAGCTTGATGTAAACCTGACAAAACCCATAGCTTACCATCTAGTTTGAAGCCAGCGACTTCTTCATGGACTTTAACATCATCTTCATCTGATAATGTGGACAAAACTCTCCCCTTTCCATCGAAACGTTCATACAGGATTTCAATATCATCAATATCTTGTTCAGTATAACGCTTCCATTCAGCACAATCTTGAACAGCATCCAGCAACAGAGAGTCATCAAAATCTTGGATTATTGAATTGGTGAAAAAGTCTGAAATTTGATTCCAGGAGTTCTTCTTAGCTGAACGTCTTGAGGTTCTATGGGCAAAGAAATGGACAGGTTCTGTAAGACCCAGCTCTGTTTCAATCAAAGCCATGTTTCAAGAATCTCAGAACACTGCAAATTGATTAAAAAAGACCGTTTCTAGTTAGCGAATTTCCTTTTATTGTTGATTTTTGAAGTCGAGAACGCGAGGGCTAGGAAACAGGCAACAAACTAGGCAAAAAACTTGATAAATAACGGTCCAGCAAGCGGTATGATGTGGCAGGTTAGCTTTGAGTGACTTTTGGCTTTTGATGGTGGTCAATTCCTTGGTTGTGGAGGGTTTTCACTTGGATGATTTGTTTATATTCGGGGATGTTTTGTTTTTGAAAATGCTGCGAACGATTTTGTTCTGTTTGGGCCAAAGAATTGCACACGAAAAAAATCTAAAACGCCATGACAACCAGAATTGAATAACTCGTTATTACGACAGAACAAGCCAGGAAAACATAATAATTGATGCAAATTCTCGAGAAATTAGGGTCTAGAAACCACTGTGATCATTTTAAAGTACGTTTCTAAGGTATTTACTTCTCTAAAAGGTTAGTTACACCAAAAAAATTAAAGTGAAAACATCTATTTACATTAAAAACCATTAAAACCAGTATATGCTGGCTATTATTTGCACCGTTAATCATACGGAATACATAAGAGCCCCCTCCATTTATCATTTTTGTCTTGATAACAAAAATAAATCCTCTAGAACAACGTAAAACGGTAAACCTGAAAGAATATAACCACCTTACCAAACACCTCTCTTCACACCAGGCAAATCACCATTTCTAGCCTTTTCTCTAAATTGGGTCTGAAATTAAAACTGTTAGTAATTATACTCCTGTGTTAACATTGAATAGATTAACTTACTCTACATAGACGGAAATCTTTAATGACAGATTTAGCAGAACCACTAGCAACACAACGGTCTTTAATTTGAGTCATTCTAGTGTAGTTTGGCATAGTGGTTAGTTGTAACTGTGCCTCTAGTCTGGCTCTTGGTGGTAATTGTGTGTTTCTTGCAATATATTTCAAAGCTTGTATAGTGACTTCATGTTCAGCAGCTTGTAGACGTTTGAAATGATCACGCAGGACCATATGGTTGATGTATGATGTTGGAAGTTTGAACTTCACTGGGAAACGGAAATTACCCATCTTAATTAAGTCTATGATAGATGAACAAGTCAAACTGATCAATTCAAATGCTCCTGTTTCTTCAAACGTTCACCAATTTTTTTCATCCTCTTGAGAAATCGCGAAATGCTTACATAAGATTCTGGTTGAAAACCCGCGAATTTTGGTTGTTATAAGTTGACCTGGTGATATTTGAGTCCTCAGATGTGTTAGGTGTTGAAACAATGGAGAATTGGTGCTGATAATGCTGATTTTGGTATGGTGAAGGTTTTGGTGCTGTGCTGATGTTGTTTTAGTGTGCTTGTGTTTTGGGTGGTGGTGCTGCTTTAGGTTTCGAATTGAAAACATACGGGCCTTGAATCTGTTTCGAAAATGTTATAGATCATTTTTTGGTGTCGGCAAGGTGAAAATCTCGTCAACCAAAACAATTTAAATTATTTTAAAGAGCTTTTATCCTGCGTTTTTGATAAAATTCGAATTTGCATTATCTGCAGCTTTTTAATCTTTATAAAGATAACATTTTCCTGGTTTTATTATTTTCATTATGGTTCTTATTTCTACTCAATCACGTTTTATTGAAATGAGAGTCTCTAGACAATTAGCCAAACAATTGACTAACGTTAGAAAACTTTATGGCAGCTCAGCTGCTAAGTCTGCTTATGGTTCTTTTGATAAAAAAGCCCATGATTCGTCAGCCTCTGATTTTGATGAATCAAAACATTTTTTAACTTATTTTAAAACAGGTGGTGCTAAAGTCTACAGTCAAGCTGAGTTGATTAAAGCAGTTAATGAAATAACTGGTACTGTTATTAAACCTTTTAATTCTGCTGCTGAAGCTCAAGAACATCTGGCTTCAAATCCTCCTCAAGTTAAATCTGAGATCTTGCAAAGAGTTTTGGATTTAAACCAGGAAGATGTTATTCGTCAACAACGTGAAAGTGGTGTTGTCAAATTATATACCAATGCTTTTAATAAGAGAGTCAGTCAATATTCTTTTACTGGTTATTCAGTTTTTGCTGAAGATAATTCAATTGTTATCTCTGAGTCAATTGAAAAAAAGACTAAAAAAAGTTTAGAGAAAGCTCACTTGGAAGCTGTTTATCATGCTTCTTTGGCCATTTATGATCAAATCATGGATTTGAAAACTGGTGAGCCACCAACTGCTGTTGGTAAATATGAGATTTGGACTTCAGCTCCTCAAATTCATTTGTATCTTTCAAGAGTCGAAAAGAATGAAGAAAAATGGATGAAGTCCCTTGAACCTGAGGATCTTGAAAGTTTGAAAAGACTTTTGTTCATTAGAGATTTCTATAAAGCAAATGCTGATTTATTTGAAGGTTTTGAATTCAAAATTGTTTCAATTGGTGATATGGATCTTCGTTCTGATAAAATGTTTATTGAATCCAAGAGATTAGCTGTTGACGGAGCTGCTGATGGTGCTCCAGGAAACTTAAGACACAAAGTTTTTGATTGAAAGTTTTTATGTACTGCGAGGAGACAAAGCTCCTGGCACTTTTTTTTTAAATCCAAATATGTATATGCCCAAGTAATAAAACATCGAGTTCTGTATTATAAACTTTGTTAGGATTTTACCGTACATATGTTTCGCGAAACCACATGAAAGCAAAATGTGATAGATCACATTTTCTGATTGTTTCGAAGACCAAACAACCATTTGAAGAATTTATAACTTCATTTCTTCTTTGTTGCTCTGAATAGCTCGTTACTGCTCTTTGATTTGTGCTTTACATAGCTGGTTTGATAAACAAAGAGCCCACTATAAATAATATAATCACAATTCCAAGACTACGATCAAAATTATTGCAAATGGCTAAGCAAGCCTTTTATGCTGTACAAAAAGGTAAAGCCCCAGGTGTTTACAAGACTTGGGATGAATGTAAGGCTCAAGTAATTGGGTTTAGTGGTGCTATATATAAGAAGTTTAATTCTATTGGAGATGCTCAACATTTCATTAATGGTAGTATTCTGTCTCATACAAAAAGTCCGGGTGGTGATTTGAATTTTGCATCGAATGCAATGAAGTCTAACTCCAAAAAGGCATTCTATGCTGTCGCCAAGGGTCAAAAGACTGGTATTTATGATTCTTGGGATAGATGTAAAGCTCAAGTTTCAGATTATGAAGGTGCAAAATTTAAGAAGTTTGATACTCAACATGAGGCTAAAGATTTTATAGAGAAAAACAAAGAAACTGGCTCTATTTCCAAAACAGAAGCTGGTAGAAAGTTGGCCCAAGCAAAAGAGAAAACAAGCTATTATGGAATTGTTTACAAAAATGGAGAGTCAAAGATTGTAAAGACATGGGCTGAATGTGCAAAGGCAACAAAAGGTATACAAGGTGCAGCATTCAAAAGATTCAACAGTTTGAAAGATGCTGAAGCCTTTGTCAGTCAAGGAGAAAATGGGCAACCACCATTATCACCAAATTCAAGAGAAGTTCGCACTAAATTGTTTCTAGAACATAATTCTAAGCAACTTCTCAAAGAACAACAATCATTGAAACCTCAGATTATATTCTGTGATGGATCATTTATACCACAAAGGTCTGGGAAAGATAAAGCTGGGTTTGGTGTATATTATGGTCCTGGTGATTCACGTAACGTTGCTGTTCCAATAACTACTGAACCAAAGAACAGTTTTATTTCAGAAGTGAAGGCCACTGCCCATGTCTTGAAACAAATTTGCAAAGAAATCGACCGTTATAAAAAAGAAGATTTAGAAATCATACCCAAATATTCCATTTCTTCTGATTCTGAGACGGTGAAAAACATTTTACATCAATATGCTGATACTTGGACCGATAAAGATTATGAAAAGCATAGAGAAGTGCCTGAACTTAAAGAGATGGTACATGATTACAAAAAAGTACGGAGCTTTTACAATGATAACTCACCAATATTTGATGACCACAAGTTTGGAATCACTTGGGTTAAAGGCCATGTTGGTATTGAAGGGAATGAGCAAGCTGATAGGTTAGCTAGAGAAGGTGCTGAACAGTCTATAAGGTACTAGTTAAATGGCAACTTTTTTGTATGTATGTACAAAATTCTAATGTTATTAATGACGTGATTCTATTTCCAATAAATAAAGAGTGTAAATGATTCTAGTACAATGGTGCTTCTTCTTCTTTGACCCACAATTTTTTGATCAAGTTGGTCAAACCGACATCAGTGGTTTCCATTTCATAAATACCATATAACCCAACTGTAGTACCAAGAGTCAAAAGATACCTAGCGAATTTATGCCATATACCATATACTCTTTTTGGAATATAATCAATAATACAAGATGTGAACCCAATATGAGCATGCAACAAGATAGTTGTGGATAAAATAGCATCCAGCACAGGATAATCAACAGTAGCAATAAATGGGGTGACAGCTAGTGGAACCATGGTTATAGCAAGTAGTCTCTCATAACTCCAATGGTAAGAACCATGGAAGTAATCTATTTCACCTTGTGGAGTGGCTTCGTTGACAGTACCCACAATATACCCAGCTGGTTGTTCGATAAGTTTGTATTTGTCAAAGTTTGGTTTGAGAGAAATGAATCTCTTTGTAAGCTGTTGAGTCGCCTGTATTCTAGAGCATCTGAATCCTGGTCTAAGCATCGTGAATGTAGCGTTTAGCAGTCTAAAAACGCAATTATTGATCAGATAATCTATATCGATGAGGTTTAAAAAAAAAAATATACGCAGTGGCCCTACCACTATTCAGCGTGCCCTGCTCCAAAAATGTGGCCCTTTTCCAAAGTTTTGTCTTTTTTCCAATTCGCATTTTTTTATTGGCTGCGAGTTTCACCAAATCGTTTTTCAAGTATTTTCAATTGAATTGTTTTCTGTAGAACCATCATCGAGATTCCACAACCATCATCCATCAACTACAGTCTGTGTCTGTCTGCTTAGATCTTGCTGATTCTGATCCCCCTTGCTCTCCTCAAAGACCACACTACTAGAAGATGCTCAGCTCCTCAGCCATCCGTACTACTGCTAAGCGCTCAATTGCCTTGAGACGTTCAATTGCAACTGGCCATGGTAAAACTCAATACACTTCATTGAAAAATGGTGTCACCGTTGCCACTGAAGCCAACTCAGATGCCAAATCAGCCACTTTAGGTTTATACTTTGGTGCTGGTTCCACCGCTGAAAACCCATACAACAATGGTGTTTCCACTTTATTGAACAAAGTTATTGTTAACGAAAACCAAACTGAAGCTTTAACCAACGGTTTCAAATTAGGTGCTGAAACCTCAAGAGATTTCGTTGCTTACCACACTCAAGGTTTGAAACAATCATTACCAAAAGCTTTAGATTTATTAAATGCTAAAGTTGCTCAAGCTGAATTCAAAGCTGATTCAGTTTTAAAACAACGTGAAATTGCTGCTAAAGAAGCTGAATATTTCGAAGAAAACAACCATGCTGGTAGAGTCTTACAACATTTACATGCCACTGCTTTCCAAAACACTCCATTAGCTTTACCAACCATTGGTACTGTTGAAACTTTATCAAGTCTTGTAGACTATGATTTAACTTCATTCCACAAAAAGCAGTACGTTGCTTCAAATGCTGTTGTTGTTGCTACTGGTGATGTTAACCATCAAGAAATTGTTGATTTAGTTGAAAAGAAATTAAACATTCAAGCTGGTGAAGCTCCAGAAATCAGAAAACCACAATTCTTGGGTTCAGAAGTTAGATTAAGAGATGATACTTTACCAAAAGCTTGGATTTCTATTGCTCAAAAGGGTGAAGCTTTAAACTCTCCACATTACTACACTGCTAAAGTTGCTGCTCAAATCTTTGGTGACTACAACTACCATGAACCAATCTCAAGACACTTGGGTGTTAAATTAACTGGTATTGTTAACGAAAACCATTTGGCTGATACCTGGAACCATTTCTCATTATCATACAAAGATGCTGGTTTATGGGGTTTCCAAACTCAAATCTCAAACATTGATCAAATTGATGATTTAGTTCATTTCACTTTAAGAGAATGGAACAGATTAACCATCTCAATCAGTGAAACCGAAGTTGCTAGAGGTAAACAATTATTGAAAAACAACATCTTGTTTGAATTATCATCTCCATTAGCTGTCGCCAACGATATTGGTGCTAAAGTTATTGCTCAAGGTAGAAGACCATCAGCTGAAGAAATCTTTGCTCAAATTGATAAAGTTAACGTTGCTTCAATTAAAGCTTGGGCTGGTGAAAAATTATGGGATCAAGATGTTGTTGTTGCTGGTACTGGTCAAATCGAAGATTTACTCGATTACAACAGAATCAGAAACGATACTTCAATGTTGAGATGGTAGATTTAATCATAAAATATCATGGGAATAATAAAGACAGGAATCAAAAATTAAGACAAAAAAAATAAAAAAAGTTACTTATAATATTCTAATATTCAAATCTGTAATTACAATCCAACAAGATATACAAGATAAAATCAATCAGCAATATAAAAAAAACATTTAAACAAAACATCATCAAGGTATTATCATGTTCTCCATAACTTGTGTGATTTATCATTTTCATCAATTATAAACTATTTATGTGTGTTCTTTTTATTATTTTGGGGGAGATTTAGACGGAGTTTGTTACAATTTATTGAAAAAGAAATGAAGTAACGTTTGTATATAATACATTTATTCAAGAAACAAATTCTAATTTTATTCTCCAATATAATTCAAGAACCTTTTGAAACGTCGAAGTCATTTTTTTTTATATTATTATCAAATTTTTTCCATATGCAAACGATATTCGAATAGAATTCATTAAAAATCAAAGCTAAAATTGTAGCATTGTAGTTACTTAGTCAAGATCCATCTTATCCTCCTCTAATGTTGTGTTTATATCCATCTTGTCTTCATCTAATGTCTCATCGGCTTCAATTAGGCTCACATCAGGTTCTGCTTTAGTAGGTTCCTCTAAATCTTTTTTATCCTTCGGACTGTCAGACTCATCCTCCTTTTTCTCTGTATCTCTTTCATCTTCATCCTTTTGTTGTTTAGCTTCAGCTCTTTCTTCTTCCTCATTTTTATCCTTTTCAGTTTCCTTCCCAGCATGAACCTCTTCCTCAACTGAATCCTCACTTGGCTTGTGTTTCTTCTCTGGCGATTCTTTGGATTCTTCCAGCGTTCTTTTCTTTTGCTCTCCATCCAGTGGTTGTTCATCATGATCATATTCCTCATTCAAAGGTGCATCATTTATTGGATACTCTTCGATTAAATAATGTTCACTTTCAATCTCCTTGATATCATCTTCAGTTAACCATGGTATCTTTGTTAAGAAGATGGTATCAGTCTCATCATTTCCTATCGATATAGGTAGTGTATTTTCACCAAATTCATGATTTTTCAAGCTGTTGTGACCATTGACTTCAAATGTAGTTTCTGGGAATTCAGCAATTGATGATGAAACCTGTATCACATTCTCTAATGCCCTCAAGAACTTCTCAGCCGTATGATAATGCTTTCTAGGAGAATATAGAATCTCTGATAACCTTACAATTGTAAATGGTGGATTATCTGGGAATACTTTGGTTAAATGTTCAGTTAAGCGGTTTGAAAATGATTCTAATGATTCTGTATGGTTTGAATCTAAAGGATCTTTTATTGTTGTTGTGATTGGCTTTTCATAGAATTCTGTTATAATTGTATGGATCAATGTCGGTATTTCTGTCCGTATGTCTTTCCATAAACTTTCATGATCTTTTGGAAATATTCTTTCACGTATTATTGTTTCTAGTTCTTTATTCACTGTTGAGAAAAGTTAGTGACACTAATACCCATTGTATGTCTTATATTAATACTAACAATCAAATTTTGGTTCACTCATAGCGTTTATAGAGCTCTATCAGCATCAATCTTCCCATAAATATACCTAAGTTCCTCTGATAATCAAAATATAAACAATAGATCTTGTGCAATTGTAGACTCGCGACTCGCGTTCTGTATGATCGAATTTCGCGAACTTTTTGAGCAGGGTAAATATCGCGAAAATTATACGTCGTAGTCTTTGGAGCTGGATTTTTTTCTTTGAGAAAAGTGAAAAATTAACGATTCGATTAATAGAGGTCAACACCTTCAACAACAGATCTTGGAACCTTTGAAGGAAATATATAAAGATGTTAAGATCTGTGCTGAGACTACCTGTTTCTAACAGTGTGAATACATTGCTACCAGCTAGATTGGCCTGCTCAGCTATTAGATTCAACAGTTCTACTTCCAAAACTCAAATACCTGAATCATCAGCCAAACAACAAATACCACAAAGCAAGGAGGCCGATGAAATTGCAGATGAGTGGATTCGTACTATCCAAAGAATGAGAGAAGAAATTAGAGCTGAAGGTTTCACTAAAGTGGAGACACCAAAATCAGAATATATGGAAAAATTTGGTATTGAACCAACTCCAGAACAAATTGCCAAAGCTGAAAGTTTAGCAGAAAAGCCAATACCTTTAAAGAAAGATCCAATTGTTGATCATTGTACAAATATGATTATGAAGGATGGTAAAAAATCTAGAGCTCAAAAAGTGATGGGCCAAGCTTTATATATTGTCAGATTACAACTAAGAAAAGACCCAGTTGAAGTATTGAGAGAAATTTTAGAAAAAATGGCACCATTGATGGCCATTAGAACACACAAGACCCGTGCTGCTAAGTCTGTTGTTTTACCAGTTCCATTAACCGAAAGACAACGTCATAGAACTGCGTTTTTATGGATTCTAGAAGGTGCTGAGAAAAGACGTTCTCCTGATTTATCAGTGAGATTAGGTGAAGAATTGATTGCAGCATATGAAGGAAAATCTTCTGGTTATGAAAAAAGATTACAAATTCATAAAACTGCCATGTTACAGAGAGCTTACGTTAAATTGAAATGAGGTGTGTTGTTTTGGTGAAGTTGTACAAAGTCATGTAAATAAAGCATATATGTATTTATCTTTTATGGGAAGAATTTGGATGTAGACACGGTAGTACATTTAAATGTCTTGGATGATTTGGTTTATTTGACACTTTCCTCATTCCAACTAAGTCCAATTGTTTACGAAAAGATCCACAATTCGAGGATGGCTCGAAAACATCATGAGGACAAACTCCACAGTTTATAAGCTGGAAAGCCTCACTAATGTTTGAATCATAAAGAAAAAGCCATGAATTTTAATTTGTAATAAATTCATCCAATCGAAAAGCTCAATTGGAGTTCGACTTAATTCGTCAAATTGGCAATTTCAAGGTTTAGTTCCGTTCGCATTAGGAGCACATCATTGATTCCTTCATAGATAAGCCTGCAAACGGTATTAATATAAAAATCGGGAGCCTCGCCCATAAACTTTTCGGCTTCTTCTTCAAGATCAATTGTCTCAATTTATCAGCATAATGACAGTCAAACAAGTTAATACTCCATCATTCAAACTACCAAATGGTGATATTCCAGCAATTGGCTACGGAACAGGTACTAAATGGCAACATCTTAAAAAAGGTAGAGCTGAAGACATCAGAACAACATTGGATGAAAACTTATCCAATGCTATTAGTCAAGCCATCAAGTTAGGTGTTACTCATATTGATACTGCTGAAATTTACACCACACATATCGAAGTTGCTCACGGTATTAAACAATCAGGTATTGAAAGATCTAAAATCTGGATCACCGATAAGTATTCCCCAGGTTATGGTAGTTTCCCAGCACCTAGTAAGACCCCATATGAAGCCATCAAGACGGCCTTGAGAGAACTGGAGGTGGAGTACATTGACTTATATCTCATACACGCACAATTTTTCAAACCTGAATTGACCCATGGTGTTACTATTGAACAAGCTTGGGCTGATTTGGAAAAAGCTCATAAAGAAGGTTTCGTGAAAAATATTGGTTTATCAAATTTTGATATTCCACATATTGAAAAAATCTTGAAAGTCGCAAGTGTCAAACCATCTGTTTTACAAATTGAGTTCCATGCTTATCTTTTCAATCAATCACCAGGTATTATCGAATATGCAAAGAAGAATGATATCTTGGTTGAGGCTTATGGCCCACTATCCCCAGTTATTAGGGCTTCAGGAGGTCCATTAGACCCAGTATTGAAGAAACTGGGTGAAAAATATGGCAAAAATGAAGCTCAAGTTTTGTTGAGATGGGTTTATCAACAAGGTATTTTACCAATCACCACAAGTTCAAGCGCTCAAAGAATTACAGAAGCATTAGCTATTTTCGAATTCGAGTTGGAACAAGCTGATGTTGATTTGATCACAAAAGTTGGTTCAGAACATCATTTCAGAGCATTTTTCCCAGATTTTGATAAATAGGTTAAAAATGATATAATAGCACAATAATAGATGAAACTACTGAAATATTCAGCGTGAGTTTCATTAAATTAATCCTAGCAGCGTTCCCTGATGTTTTGTATCTCTATTATCGCCGATATTCCTCATTATATTAACACCTTCATTAAACTTCTTCCTCCAATCCCACTTCTTGAGTTGTGATTTATTCAACGGATAAGTCATCAACAGGCTCTGGTCTCATATTCTTCAATGTGATATCTTCTCTACTCGAAAATCTACTCAAATCATTTGAGCGATCACTTTGAACCCCATGTTCTAGATCCATATCAAAATTCACATCTTCATTGTCTTGTGGAATTGAGTTTCTTAACTGGTCGTAACGTTGTTGTCTTCTTTGTTCTATAATCTTTTTATGGTAGACCATTGATATGACCAATGCTGATGATGAGCCTAACACATTGGCGATTATATCTTTAAAATCAAAGTCACGATAAGGTAGTAATCCCTGGACAAACTCTGATCCTATTCCACCAGTTAAAGTACAAATGATGAATGTTAAATTTCGTACAGCCCTGGTACTTGATGTTTCAAATAACCAATAAAACATCAGTGAAAGCAGGAAGAACGTGACGAAATGTATGAGTTTATCATGTGGTAATGATATTTTGGCAAACCCTAGGTAAGCAGATAACACAAGCGCAACAGCTAAACCTGCCAATACTGACTTTCTGATTCTCATGATGATGTGCTTTTTTCCTCTTTGAATGCTATATGATGATAAATGGCATCTGATAGCCTAGCAAAACTTTTCCTCTCTGCACCAGCAACAACTGCAACAAGCCAACACTGCTCTTCAAGAATGGCAGCACTCGAGTATAATAATACCTGTCAGCCCAGCTGTTTATGCCTTGTTGTTGTTTACTTTTTCAGAATATTTCACGATTTCACCATTGGCAAAACCGACCGTATTCCGGTTCCTTGCAAGCAAATCTGGGAGCCCCCTTTTGAAATGTACGATTTCAAAGAACAGTTGTGCTGGTGAGATTCTTCACAAAACATCACGTCTTTTGATAGATTCAATTCATTGCAAAGAAGTATCTCAATTGGAATCATATTCAGAGTGCTACGACTTTGGAAGATACTTCTACGAATAGTGTGTATTTTGTTTTGGTTTTTGATACTTTGAATTACAGCGGAAAGTTTGAATTGCTAGACGAGAACCATAAAGAATATATCAAACATGGCAACACCAATCCATAATCTTCGTCAGCCTTTGACTGATCAAGAAAAACATTTCTATGATTCCATTTTTAAATCATTGGACACTGAAAGCTTGGGAATTGTTACAGGTGAAACCGCCAGATCTACATTTGAAAAATCTGGTCTACCTCCAGCTATACTAGGTGAAATTTGGCAAATAGCAGATCCAACAAATTTGGGGTTCTTAAGTCAATTCGCCTTTTCTGTTGCCCTCAGATTGATTGGACATGTTCAAAATGGTGCAAAACCTGATAAATCATTGATTGACTATGCTGGTCCTGTTGCCAAATTCCAAGGTGTTTCTGGTCCAAATGTTGCTCCTGTTCCAGCTTTGGCTCATTCATCAACGGGAAGCATATCATCTCCTCAACAGCTTCAACCTCAATTAACCTCATTGCCACCTTTAACAAATCATGACATTTCAAAGTTCAGTCAGTTATTTGCTAAAAGTGCACCAACAGGTATCATTTCTGGTGATCAAGCTAGAAATATTTTCTTGAAGGCAAAATTACCAACTAATGTCTTGAGTGAAATTTGGGCATTAGCTGATAAGAACAATAGAGGTCAATTGGATAGAGATGAATTCGTTGTGGCCATGTTTTTAATTCAGGGAACAATCAATGGAACCATCAGACAATTACCACCATCTGTTCCTCAACATACTTGGGATCAATTGAAAAACTTCCAGTCACCAATTACTACAGGAGGATCAAGTACCGCAGGTGTCCCTGCATCATCATTTAGTCCACAAGTCACAGCTTCTAGACCAAATATATCTCGTGTTCCATCTAGTTTTGCCAATGCTTCAAACGATTGGACAATCTCTCCTCAAAAGAGAGCTCAATTCGATAGTATTTTTGAAGGTTTGGATAAAGAATCAAGAGGTGTTCTAGGACCTAATGAAATTGCTCCATTTTTAACAACTTCAAAATTATCACAGGATGTCTTAGCAAATATATGGGATCTATCGGACATTCACAACACTGGTGAATTTACCAAAACTGAATTTGCTATTGCTATGTTTTTGGTTCAAAAGAAAATTGCAGGCTCCGAGCTACCTCATGTTATTCCAGACTCTTTATTGCCAAACTATTATCAAGGTGCATCTACATCTCCTACTGAACAATATAAACAACAATCTGTTCCACAACCTGGTGCAAATCAATCGCATTCACAAGATCATGCAATTCCCCAAATCCCATCAAGAGACACCAAACCAAAATCTTCTCTTACTGATCTTGTTGACCTGAATGATGCTTTTTCAACACCAAGCCCAACAATTGCGGAAGCTAAGTTACCTGAAAAAGATGCATCAAGAACAGCTTCAAACTCAACTGTTAAATATACCCCAGCTGGTGGTGCTCCAAGACCTTTTGTTCCATCATCAACCTTTGGTCAAGAAATTTTTGAAAAGCAAAAAGCAGAAGCTCCAAAAGAAGTTGCACAACCTCCAGCTCCTGGTCCAGTTCAAGCCAAATCACCTGAAGCTCCAGTGCAATTGAAAGAATCACCTGTTGAATCAAAATTTGCACCTCAATTCACTGGGTCAACTCAACAATCAAGCTCAGGCCAAGTACCAACATTAAGTACTGGAAATAGAGCTCCATCATTCCAGACCACACCTAGTTTTTCACAACAACCTACAGGTTCATTGAATAGAAGCTTACCACGTAATGATGATTTGTTAGCAGATTCTAATCCAGAAATTTCTGGTCAACTGTCACAGGCTACTGCCGACATGGCTAATTTATCAAACCAAATTGGTTCATTAACTAACCAAACTTCTCAACTTCATGAAAAACGTGGAAGAGCTGAAAAGGAGTTGGCTAAAATCACTACTTTGAAAAAGGATATTGAAGCTAAATTGTCAAAACTTAGAGTTGCTTATGAACAAGAAGTTCAGCAAACCCAACAAGTCGAAACATCATTGAAAGCTTCTAAAGAAGAAACTGAGCAGTTAAGAAAAGAAGCTTCAGTTGCAGAGGCTCAATATAACTCTGTGCAAACTCAATTACAATCTTTACAATCTGAACTTGAGGAATCCCAAAAGGAAAATGCTTCATTGAAAGAACGTTTAGGAACCTTGAACGCTGAACACATTGAAGTCCAAAAACAATTGGAAAAAGTTCAAGGTGATGTTAGACAAAGTAAAGGATTAGCTGCCATCAATTCAAAGCAGTTGAGTACCACTGAAGTCTCATCAAATGGTATAAAAGCTGAAATTGCTGCTTTATTGGCTTCTATTGCTGAATTGGATTCTCATCACGAAGGTTACACTAAGAAACAAGCCGAGTTGGAGTCTTTGAAGAAGGAAATTGATACCAACGAACAATCATTAGCTCAACGCAGACAAGCCCACGAGCAAAGTGAGGTTGATTTCAAGGCAAAGGATGAAGAATTACAATCCAGACTTCAAGAACAACAACAAAGAGAAGCACAAATTCAACAACATGAAGCTCATATCCAACAATTATTTGCCAATCTACAAGAAAGACAAAGACAATTGGAAAATGCTGAAAATCAATTACAAGAACAACAAGTTCAATATGCTCAAAGGGTCCAAGAATTCTCGAATAGACAAATCGAAGAAGCTTCAAACGGTTACAATTTAAGCTCTGCATCAAGAGAAATTGAACCTAGTGCTACACCAGCAGTTCCTCCAACTACTTCAAAAGAAGCTGTAATTCCAAGTGATTTGGAATCATCAACATCTGCAACTCGTGATCTTGACACTGCATCGTCTTCAAAAGATTCAAACACTTCAAAAGGTTTATTAGGTGCTGCTGTTGGTGCTGTTGCTGGTGCTATTGGTGGTACTGCTCTTGCTGCTAGAAGTGCAACCACTGAAAGTGAAAGAGATAACACTGAATTTAGCTCTCCAGTCGCTGAAACCACTGAACAAACTACCTCAGTTAATTCTGATGACTACCAATACGAAGCTGGTCGTGATGTCAACCAATTCAACTTACCAATCGAAAGACCAGAGTCAGCTACATCATCTGTTCAAAATAATGCTCCACAATCTGTTCGTGGTGATGATATTGAAGAAAATCCAACTATTGATAGTGTCGTTGAAACTCCAGCTTTAGCTTCTGATGTTTTGTCTAAAGACTATAATGCTGGTGAAAGACATCAAGACGCTGTCGAAGCCACAACAGAATCTCCAGATGTTGGTTCATTTGAAATCGTTGATGAGAAATCCGAAAGTGATTTAACTTTGAGACCTGGTACTGGTCCAGAACAAAGTGCTGATGCTATTGAGTCATCAATCCCAGGTGCTTGGAACGTTGATTCTGCTGAAGCTCAACAAGAAAATGCTGAAGCTAAGGATCCTGAACCAGCGCCATCAGTTGTTGATCCACAATTGAGAGATGCTAGTGCAAGCACAAAAGCTATTCATGAAGATGCCATTGCAGCAGCAGCTGCTGCTACAGGTGCTACTGATGATGAAGTTACAGCTGCTAAAACAGATGCTCCAGTAAGATCAGCATCTAGTATTGGTGAAGAATTCCCACCTATCAAAGAGCTAAACATTAATGAAAGTGAAAGTGATGACGAAGAGTTCCATGAAACTTCTGAAAACCTGCCCGATCAAACCAAAAGTCCGTCAAAACATACTGGTGGTGCTATTGGAGCTGGGGTTGGTGCCACTGCTGGTATTGCTGGTGCAAGTGCACTTGGAGCTGGCAATAAAGACTTCAACTTTGAAACTCCATTTGCCCCAAGTAAAACTCCAGAGAAACGAGTTGATGAGTTGTTCCAAGATGATTTTGAAGGGTTGGAAGCTGCTAAAGAAGATACATTGAATGATGATGATGAGTTTAATCAAACTAGAGATTTTAATGAACAATTAGATGGCTCAAACTTTTACGGTGCAGATAATTTTAGTGGTCAACAATCTCAGCAATTTTCAGATCCAGCTCACGGTCAAGATAGTAATGGAGAATGGGAACAAATCTTTGCTGGTTTTGGTAATGAAGGTCAAGCTCAACAACCTCAAGAAGCCGTTTCTCAACCACCAGCTGCTTCATCACATCCATACGCACAAAATGCTTTTGGATCACAGTCATCACAGCAAAAAGTTATCCAACCTGAACCAACTCATCCTGGTAGAGTTGCTTCATCATCTTCAAGTCATAAGCATGGTCGTATAGCTACGACTCCACGTTCCTTAGCTGTGCAAGAGTTGACTGGTATGGGGTTCTCTAAAGAAGAAGCATTAGCAGCATTGACTAAAGAGAAATGGAATTTGGAAGCTGCTACCAATCACTTGCTTGATAATGCTTGATTAATTTGTTATTCATTTTTGCTTTTTCTTACTTTTGTTTCGTGCCTTAGTGATTTGCTTGACTTTTGTACTGTGTTGTATTTTTTAAAAAAGAATGGAGAAACTCCTACATTGTTTTCTATTCAAATATTTTGTTACTATTATTAATATTATTATATGATTTGTTCATTCTCTTCTGTAGATAACTGTTCGATTAGTCTTTTCAATCGTTCACTGAGATCCGAATCTTTGGCAAGATCATTGAATTTCTCCAGGTTTTGGAATTTATTTGATACATCTAGCCTTATTTCTGTAGCTTCTTTTGATAGATTATTCAATTCTTTGAGTATATTTTCATTGCTGGACTTCAAATCACCAAGTTGTTTTTCTAAATTCTTTAGTTTTACTTCCTTCACAGGTATTAAATGACTTGAAACGACATTCACAGGCGTTATTTGATCATCCCTAGAGCGTATATGTTAGTTCACACAGCATTCTAGAATAAGTTTTTTGAAATCAACTTACATTAGTTGTTTTTTATCTCCAGATTTTTGGCGTTCTTGAGCTTGTATTATCAAATCATCCAATTGGTTTAATTTTTCTTCAATATCTCTTTCTTTGAAAATAGCATCAAATTCTTTCTGTGAATTTTGTGACCATGATTCTTTCAGTTGGTCCTTCACTGCACTAATCGTGTCTTTTCCTTCTTTTGAACCTGCCAGTATCGGATAACACATTTTCAAGTTATCATCTGATAGTGCCTTCATGGACTCTTCAAGGGCTCTTTTGCATACTTGGTTCAGTCTTTCAAACCGTATATGATTATCTTTATTGTTATTGTCACTCATTATGCTCTCAAAATCCTTTCATAGACCGTTCTTTAAGAAAGTTGACGTTATTGTTTATGTTTACAACTTTTCGCGTACCCGCGAAAGGTTAATATTTTGATATCAGCAGCATTCTAAGGGTAACACTCAAAAATTCGCGAAACTGCCACTTCTCACAATTTGATTGTGGAAACCACAAGTGACACTTTCATAACACTTTTTAGTTTCGTAGAATTGCAAATTGCATCCAGGATCATTGAAACCAGTCATAATATAGATAATGTCTGATCCAGAATCATTAGTCCAACAAGTAAGTGTCGTTGTTAGCTTTTCTGGTGTCTAAGTTTTAACAATCCATACAGGCTGATAAGAAAGCTGCTTCTAAACAAAGTTTCTTAGGTGGTATCTTTGGTAGCAGCAAAGCATATCAACTAGAAGAAGCATCTGACTTATATGTCCAAGCTGCAAACATATATCGTCTAAGAAAGCAAGGTCAGAAAGCTGGTGAATGTTTTGAAAAAGCCGCTAAAGCTCAATTACAAAATGATAGTAAAGATGAAGCTGCAAACACATTAGTTGATGCTTTCAAGTCTTATAAATCCGAAGATGCTGCAAGTGCTGCTAGAGTATTAGAACAGGCTATTGAGTTTTTCACATTGAGAGGTCAATTCCGTCGTGCCGCTAATTTCAAGAATGATATTGCACAAATATATGAAGAAGAATTGTTTGATATTCCAAAAGCTTTACAAAGTTATCAAGATGCAGGGGATTGGTACGAAAGTGATAATGCACAAGCATTAGCTAATAAGGCTTTTTTGAAATGTGCTGATTTAAATGCATTGGATGGCAAATATATTGAAGCCAATGAAATTTACAAAAAAATTGTAAAGAATTCATTGAATAATAATTTATCAAGATGGAGTTTAAAAGATTATTTTGTGAAGGTTGTTTTATGTTACTTAGCTGCTGATGATAAAGTTGCAGCCAACAAATATTTAGAAGAGACCTTAACTTTAGATTCAAGTTTCCAAAGTACCAGAGAGTACAAATTATTGAGAGATGTTGTTGATGCAGTTGGTGAAGGTGATGCTCAAAAACTTGCAAATACATTGTATGAATACGACCAATTCAGTAAATTAGATAAATGGAAAACCACCATTCTTCTCAAGATCAAAAACACAATTATTGAAGCTGATGATGATTTATTATGATGTTGTGGTATCAGAGGGAACGATTTTTTCGTAATGTTTGATTTGGTTTGAGTTTTTTGGTTTTAATCTTTGATGGATATATTTTGTTTATACACAATTCATTTATGATGATCACATAGATTTTTGTATTTATTGTTAAATGACATTACAAGGGTCTTTGACAGGTAGTAGAATTTACCGGTACTGATAAGCGAACTTGTTGATTCTAATTACTGTTACACAGACTGAACCATCAACAGTAGGTATGCGAAGAAAATCACCACTAAAGTATCAGAAAATGATTCAACGTACCAGAAAGTATTCACTCCATAGTGTGAAAGCCTCGAGATCATAAAAGATCGTGATCATGAGGTAATCTGAGATGCATCATGAACTGAGAAATCATTTCAGCCCGAACTCAGCTAAATTGGTGCTTTGAAGCCCTTTTTTCTCAGCTTATATGCCATCATAATATGCCCTACGATGACGACAGCACCAGTTTGACCAATAAAACACTGTCTTCCCAACGGTTAAAGTACTGCGAATCTGTTTCTGTTCTTGTGCCTTATGTTTGACTCATTTGGCTGTTCCATAAAGTGGCCCTACCCGATGAAAATATTTTTTTTTTTTTTTTTCTATCACTGAGTCAAACGTAGGTGTTGATAAATGTTCAACGATATCTCGTTTTCCTATATCTTTTTGACACTGGTCGTTCTACATCAGAAACTCACAATTGCCAATTAGCATTTGCTCTCAGCTGCTCCCAACAATCTCATACTCCTACCTGTTGGTTCCATTGCATCTGCTGTATACTATCAGATTCTACTGTGTGGATAATATATACTACCCCATTGAATTGATAAAGTTGAGTTTCAAACACCATGCAAAAGATTTTATTAAGACCAGTGGCTCTTAATGTCACCAAAAGAGCTCTTTCAAAGTCCTCTAAAGCTGCAATTGTTGGTGGTTCAAGATTGAGATTCAGAAAATATCAATCACGTTCATTAGCAACAACTTCAACTGCAGCTGCCGCTGCTACTTCTGGTCAAGCTGCTGCCTATGCTGGATCTGGTATCTTGTCAGGCTTCAGTGATGAGAATGCACATCAATTGGTTGATGTTTCTAAAGTTTTAGTTATCGGTTCCGGTGGGTTATCTATTGGTCAAGCTGGTGAATTTGATTATTCTGGTTCTCAAGCTATTAAAGCTTTAAAAGAAGCAAACAAAAAGACAATTTTGATCAATCCAAATATTGCAACCAATCAAACATCTCATGCTTTAGCTGATGAAATTTATTATTTACCAGTTACTGCTGAGTATATCACTTATATCATTGAAAGAGAAAAACCAGATGGTATCTTGTTAACTTTTGGTGGTCAAACCGGTTTGAACGTTGGTGTTCAATTAGATAAAATGGGTGTCTTTGATAGATACGGTGTTAAAGTCTTGGGTACTCCAATTAAAACTTTAGAAACTTCAGAAGATCGTGAGTTATTTGCTCAAGCTTTGAAAGAAATTAACATTCCAATTGCTGAGTCAATTGCTGTTGAAACTGTTGATGATGCCTTAAAAGCTGCTGAATCTGTTGGTTACCCAATCATTGTCAGATCAGCTTATGCTCTTGGTGGGTTAGGTTCAGGTTTTGCTAAGAATGAAGAAGAGTTGAGAAATTTGTCATCTCAATCATTATCATTATCTCCACAAATTTTAGTTGAAAAATCATTAAAAGGTTGGAAAGAAGTCGAATATGAAGTTGTTAGAGATCGTGTTGGTAATTGTATTACCGTTTGTAATATGGAAAATTTTGATCCTTTAGGTATCCATACCGGTGATTCAATTGTTGTTGCTCCATCTCAAACTTTATCAGATGAAGAATATCATATGTTGAGATCAGCAGCCATCAAGATCATTAGACACCTGGGTGTTGTTGGTGAATGTAATGTTCAATATGCCTTACAACCAGATGGGTTAGACTATCGTGTTATTGAAGTTAATGCAAGATTATCAAGATCTTCAGCTTTAGCTTCAAAAGCTACCGGTTATCCATTAGCTTATACTGCTGCTAAGATCGCTTTAGGTCATACTTTACCAGAATTACCAAATCCAGTTACTAAAACAACTTCAGCAAATTTTGAACCATCATTAGATTATATGGTTACTAAAATTCCAAGATGGGATTTATCCAAATTTCAACATGTTAAAAGAGATATTGGTTCATCCATGAAATCTGTTGGTGAAGTTATGGCTATTGGTCGTAATTTTGAAGAAAGTTTCCAAAAGGCCATTCGTCAAATTGATCCATCTTTTGTTGGTTTCCAAGGTGGTGAATTTGAAAACTTGGATGAAGCTTTAGCAGAACCAACTGATCGTCGTTGGTTAGCTGTTGGTCAAGCTTTATTACATGAAAATTACTCTGTTGAAAAAGTTCATGAATTGACAAAGATTGATAAATGGTTTTTGTACAAATTGGGTAATATTGTGGAAATGCAAAAAGAATTGGAAAAAATCGGCTCATTGTTTGGTTTAAATAGAGATGTTATTTCAAGAGCTAAGAAATTAGGTTTCTCTGATAGACAAATTGGTTTAGCTGTTGGTTCAAGTGAATTAGAAGTTAGAGCTAGAAGAAAAAATTTCGGTATTGTTCCATTTGTTAAAAAAATTGATACTTTAGCTGCTGAATTCCCAGCTAGTACTAATTATTTATACACCACTTATAATGCTACTGAAAATGATGTTGAATTTGATGAATTTGGTACTATGGTTTTAGGTTCAGGTGTTTACCGTATTGGTTCATCTGTTGAATTTGATTGGTGTGCTGTTTCTACCGCTAGAGCTTTAAGAGAAAATGGTAAAAAAACCATTATGATTAATTACAACCCAGAAACCGTTTCCACTGACTTTGATGAAGTTGATAGATTATACTTTGAGGAATTAAGTTTTGAAAGAGTTATGGATATTTATGAATTAGAAAACTCCAAGGGTGTTGTTGTTTCCGTTGGTGGTCAATTACCACAAAACATTGCATTAAAACTACAAGACAATGGTGCTAAAGTTTTAGGTACTAATCCTCAAGATATCGATAAGGCTGAAGATCGTCATAAATTCTCTTCAATCTTGGATTCTATTGGAATTGATCAACCAGCTTGGAAAGAATTATCATCAGTTGAAGCTGCAAAGAGCTTTGCTGATAAAGTTGGTTTCCCAGTTTTAGTTCGTCCATCTTATGTCTTATCAGGTGCTGCAATGTCAGTTATTAGAAATGAAGATGAATTAGAAAACAAATTAGGTAATGCTGCTAAAGTTTCACCAGATCATCCAGTTGTTATTTCTAAATTCATTGAAGGTGCTCAAGAAATTGATGTTGATGCCGTTGCCTCTAATGGTAAAGTCTTGGTTCATGCTGTTTCTGAACATGTTGAAAATGCAGGTATTCATTCAGGTGATGCTACATTAGTTTTACCACCACAAAAGTTGTCTCAAGATGTTATGGATAGAATTAAAGACATTACTGATAAAGTTGGTAAAGCTTGGAATATTACAGGTCCTTTCAACATGCAAATTATTAAGAATGATGTTGAAACCAATCCAGATTATCCAGAATTGAAAGTTATTGAATGTAATATTAGAGCTTCAAGATCTTTCCCATTTGTTTCAAAAGTTTTAGGTACTAATTTCATCAATGTTGCAGTTGAAGCTATCTTGGGTAAAGATGTTGCTCCACAAAACTTAATGGATGTTAAACGTGATTATGTTGCTACTAAAGTTCCACAATTTTCATTCACTAGATTAGCTGGTGCTGATCCATTCTTGGGTGTTGAAATGAGTTCTACTGGTGAAATTGCAAGTTTTGGTAAAGATGTTACTGAAGCTTATTGGACTGCTTTACAATCCACTATGAATTTCAAATTGCCATTACCTCCAAGTGGTATCTTATTTGGTGGTGATTTACAACAAGATTTCTTGGGTGATGTTGCTAAAATAATTGCACCAATTGGTTATAAATATTACACAGCTTCACCAGAAGTTGCTGAATATTTGAAGAAATATTTACCATCAGATTATCAAGTTGAAGTTATTGAATTCCCAAAGACTGATAAGCGTGCTTTACGTGAAGTTTTCCAAAAATATGATATCAAAGGTGTTTTCAACTTGGCCAAAAGAAGAGCTGAAGACTTGTTGGATCAAGATTATGTTATGAGACGTAATGCTATTGATTTTGGTATCCCATTATTTAATGAACCACAAACTTCATTATTGTTTGCCAATGCTTTAGTTGCTAAGATTGATACCAAATTGGCTCAAGATAAAGACACTATTGTTATTCCAAATGAAGTTCGTCGTTGGAGTGAATTTATTGGTGGTAAACAAGTTTAATGTGAAAAAAAGTATATAAACTACACGAAGAGATATTAATAGAACGCAATTAAAATGTGATAATAGAATTAGCGGAATTGATACCTGTAGTTGGATAAATTATTACATCTTGCAATTAATTGTTCCAAAGTCTTACACATATACGTCCGGATTTAACATGCTGCATGCCTCGGAAGAACTGTACATTCACTTGCATGTTTCGCGCTGTCTTTTATTTTTTTCCCAATCAAATTTTGAAGGAGCAAATCAGCGGAGGTTGAATTCAAGTTATTTTTGAGTTTGGGTTTGTCGGATTTGAGAGCATTTCAAATGGTTTTGGCTGAGTTATTCAAAGTCATTTATCCAGAGCTTTATTTCCACCGTATATTGCCTAATATACTTTATTGTAATAAGCTGATTCGATGAGCTTATCGTGGTGTGGAGCCGGTCACTGCGCAGCAAAATCAACTGAGCTCGTTCCAGCTCAAGCTCGAAAAAACATCCGAGAAGGGTTTCGCGAACGCGATTTTTTGTTGTTGCCAGAAAAAAAGCTTTTAAGCACATCAATTCGACGAGTAGTAATCTTATCCTGAAATACCTCTTCATTGAGCCACCAGACACCTGACGCGAGAAAAGGTTGATAATAATCATTATAAGAACCCTTGGTTTCGCTCATAACAAATACTTCGCTCCTTCAGGTTTTTGCAAACTTTCAACTTCCGCTTCCAAGAGGCACCAAGCGTCTACTACATTAAGCCCAACAACATATTACACATATACATCCTCAAACAAGTTTAAATGGGGTCTTGTCTTTCCAAAGAAGATGCTCCAGCATCTGCTCAAGTCAGCAATAAAGTCCAAAGGACCTCCAAGCTCGATAACCCTTCTTCTTCTTCAAATGAGAAAGATGCCAATGACATTGCTCAAAATAACAAGCCTCTGAATGGCAACAACCAACAAATCATACAACAACAACAACAACAACTTTCAGATACACAACAGGCAAGAAAACAATCAATAGTGCCTTCAGAATCTTCTAATGGTACATCTACAGCAGTGAATTCAGGTAATTCAAAAGATACTCATGAATATACAAAAGTGTTGCTTTTAGGTTCTGGTGAAAGTGGTAAATCAACAATTTTACAACAGTTAAAAATCTTACATTCAAATGGATTCTCTGATCAAGAATTATTCGATTTCAAACCTTTTATATTTGGGAATATCATCTTATCTGCTAAAGATCTAGTGGAGGCTTATAAAAAATTTGATATAAAATTAGAAACAGATGATCAAGTTGATGAAACTGATTTTGAATTTATAAGTTCAGCAACTGCACCTGTTGACCCACATAAAAGTTTTGATAAAAGATTAGCTTTGAAAATTATTGCATTATGGAAAAATCAATCAACTGCTGAATTGATTAAAAATCATCGTCAAGATTTTTATTTAATGGATTCTGCTAAATATTTTTTTGAAAATCTTGATAGAATCTCTCAAGAAGATTATTTACCAACAGTTACAGATGTGCTGAGAACAAGAAAGAAAACCTCTGGTATTTTTGATTTAAAGTTTGAATTGAATGGATTGAAAATTCATATATATGATGTTGGTGGTCAAAGATCAGAACGTAAAAAATGGATTTATTGCTTTGATAATGTTACTTCAATCATATTTTGTGTTGCTTTATCTGAATACGACCAAACATTATTAGAAGAGAAAACTCAAAACAGATTAGAAGAAAGTTTAACATTATTTGATTCTGTTGTCAATTCCCGTTGGTTTTCAAGATGTTCAATTGTTTTATTTTTAAACAAAATTGATGTTTTCGTTGAAAAATTACCTTATTCACCATTAGAGAATTACTTCCCTGATTATAGTGGTGGTAATGATGCCAATAAAGCTGCCAAGTACATTTTATGGAGATTTACTAGAGTAAACAGATCAGGTTTACCAATTTACCCTTATATCACTCAAGCTACTGATACCAATAACATTAAATTGGTGTTTGTTGTTGTTAGAGAAAGTATTTTATCAAATATTTTGCATGACACTGGTTTGTTATGAATGAAATGAACAGCAACAACAACTTTTATGAAATGAAATGAAATGATCAATTAACTATTCTTTTAACGTGCTACAAAGACCACACAGAATAAAGAACCCATAACTATCCTGTAACTAATGATGAAACTAAAAAACAAAACAACCAAAAGTTTGAAAAGAAAAACCACCCAAAAGTTCCTTTTTCCTATTTTTCATAACCAAAAAAACTTTCTATTCCAAAAAAACAAATTTTTAATGTGACGTTCGATGTGGTGTTTAATTTTAATTCAATACTAATTTAATATAAGTGAGATTGTAGTTCATGAAGGGTCAAAAATTGTCACATTTGTTGATTGTCATCAAGTATGTTCGATGTTCATAAGCATGTAAAAGGTCCAACACTTTTTGTCTTGTCTTATTAGTGATTTCAATATAATTCGCACCTCTAAATTCAATATCAGATTTTAAATGAGGCAAATCTTTCTTCTTTATGAAAAATTCAACACCTGCTGGTTTGAAAGTTGGTGGCAACATTGGAACAAAATCTTCATCATGAACTAATCTAATTAAACCCCAGTCAACGTCTTTCCAATTACTAATTCTTTTGGAAAGTTCATCAGTTTCGAAAATTTCATTGACCCAATCAACCATTAAAGAATTAAATAAACGTGGTGAGCCATAAGACAAAACCAATGGCTTATAACCTTTCATTCTAAATTCAATACCAACTAATATTGCTAAAGCTGCACCTAGAGAATGACCGGTAAGGACCAATTTGTAGTCAGGATGCTTCGCAAACAATTCATCAATTGGTCTAACTAAGGATTCCGAAATCTGTTCCAAGTTCTTGATAAATCCATAATGAACTTTGCAACCTTTACAGTCACGAACATGCTTCAATTTTGTAACAGACTTATAATCAACTGGAATCATTTGTAGGTCACTCGCCCAATCAGTTCTAGTAACTGAACCTCTAAATGAAACAATTATTTCCTTATTCTTTTTATCCAAAGTGATGAATCCTGTACCACTTTCATCATTCGTTGCATTTCTGATCTATATTACGATTAGTATTCCACACTTGTGAAATTTTGAAAAGGTTTCAATTCACTTTAACAATCTGTGCACCCATATTTCGTTCATCAGAATGACAAAAATTTAAATGACAAGCACCCTTATGTAGCCAACCTTCTGATAAGTTCCCATGTGTGATACATGCTGATAGAGCAGAATAACGTGCATAATGAATAAATTTGTCATAAAGTTGATCAGAAAACCCTATCACAACCCTCAAGAGAGTAAATACCACAATACCATGCTGAAACCTCATGATAGAGGTATTGGAAAGTCTGATTTTGAAAGAATGATTAATGCTTTACCGCATGCTTTTTATGTCACACGAAATTTCAAACATGTTAGGTTTTGTGTTTTTGTGGCGGTGATGAACATGGAACTTGAACTTGAGCATAACTTCGAAAATTAAGCTTGATAGTGTCTTTCAGGAAAATCACAAACAATTTGATAACAAATCATCCCAGTCAATTTATAAATATTTTGAACAATTGCAACTTGTAATCTCTCAATTGTTCAATCATACCAACCTCCATCAGCACAACCACAGAACCATTTCTTCAGCCTTAAAGTAGCAGCATAAAGAGCGCCTCTACCCAAGCAGTACCTGCCATATTAATCAGCACAATCACCAATTCACCAGCAATCTCTTCTCTTCAAAATGTTTGTAATTGCAATTAAAATTCTCATTGCAATTGATCAATTGATGGTCCCCTTCGCGAATTAGGCCTGTGTTATGTAATCATTTTTTCAATTTTCTACGTGTTAACAAAAAAAAACGAAAAAAACACGCGAAATCAAAAAAACATCAACAACGTCAAAACCTCAACGTCGAATTGAAGGAGTTGTGCTGCCATTGTCCAGGTCATATCGTTGCTATTTGCTAGACTGCTCTTACACCACCAAAGGAGAAGCTAGATCTTACCCAATTGCACGTTGTATCAACTCAGGCTCATTATTTCATATTAACCTCAATACCTTTGACAATTATATGAACAACAATGGCTCCAAAGAAAACCAGACAACAAACTAATGAGAAATCATCTCATGTTGAAGAATTGGATCCAGTCACTGAATTCGTTTTCGAAAAAGGTGTCGACCGTCCATTCTTGATTACTACTCCTCCTCCAAATTTATCACATCTACGTTCAGTTACAACTTTTAAAGAACGTTTATTCTTAGCTGCATTAGTTATCTTTGCCCTATTTATCAGATTACAAATACTTTATCAACCAAACTCAGTTGTTTTCGATGAAGTTCATTTTGGTGGATTTGCTAAAAAATATATTTTAGGCACTTTCTTCATGGATGTTCATCCTCCATTAGCAAAATTATTATTCGCTGGTGTTGCTTCATTAGCTGGTTTCAAAGGTGATTTTGGTTTTGAAAAGATTGGTGATGTTTACCCAGAAACAACTCCATACTTTTGGATGCGTGCATTCCCAGCTGTTTTAGGTGTCGGTACTGTTGTGTTATTGTATTTGACATTAAGAGCTTCAGGTGTTAGACCATTAGTTGCATTCATTACTGGTTTAATTTTCACATATGAAAATGCCAATGTTACCATCTCAAGATACATTTTATTAGATTCACCATTAATCTTCTTCATCTCTGCAGCAGTTTATGGTGCTAAAAGATTTGAAAATGAAATTCCATTCTCTTTCCAATGGTATAGAGCTTTAGTTTCCACTGGTGTCGCCCTAGGGTTAGCTCTCTCATCAAAATGGGTTGGTTTATTCACCGTTGCTTGGGTTGGTGCATTGAATGTTTGGGATTTATGGTTTTTAATTGGTGATTTAACTGTTCCAGTTTGCAAAATCTTCAAACACACCATCGCTAGAGGTTTAATCTTGTTGGGTATCCCACTTGTCTTATACTTGACTTTCTTTGCTGTTCACTTCAAAGTCTTGTACAAAGAAGGTGATGGTGCTGCTTTCATGTCTTCAGCTTTCAGATCAACTTTACAAGGTAACAAAATTCCAGGTAATATTTTAGCCGATGTTGGTGTTGGCTCAGTTATCTCTATCCGTCACATTGATACTCAAGGTGGTTACTTGCATTCCCATGATTCTCTATATGAAACTGGTTCAAAGCAACAGCAAATTACTTTGTACCCACACTTGGATACCAACAATAATTGGTTGGTTGAATTATATGATGCTACTGAAGCACCAACTTCATTCCAACAAATCCAAGATGGTACCAAAATCAGATTAAAACATATTTTAACTGGTCGCCGTTTACACTCTCATGATCACAAATGTCCTGTTACTGAAAATGACTGGCAAAAGGAAGTTTCAGCTTATGGTTATGAAGGTTTCGAAGGTGATGCTAATGATGATTTTGTTGTTGAAATTCAAAAAGCTTACACCAAATCACCAGATGCTCAACAAAACCTGACTGCTTTACAATCTGTTATTAGATTACGTCACGCTATGACTGGTTGTTACTTGTTTTCTCATGAAGTTAAATTACCAAAATGGGGTTTCGAACAACAAGAAGTTACTTGTGCTACTCAAGGTGTTTTATCAAAATCTTTATGGTATGTTGAACAAAATGAAAATCCATTTTTACCAGCAGATGCTAGAAGGGTTAATTACAAACAACCATCTTTAATCGAAAAAACCATTGAAGCACATCAAAGAATGTGGCACATTAACCAAAACTTGAATGCTCCTCACAACTGGCAATCATTACCAAACACATGGCCATTATTGAGCCGTGGTATTAACTACTGGGGTGAAGATAATCGTCAAATCTATTTGTTAGGTAATGCTCCAACTTGGTGGGCTTCTACTGCTGTCATTGTCATCTTTGCAGTTTATGCCGCTACTCAAATCTTGAGATGGCAAAAGGGTGCAAGTGTTGGTGTTGATCGTCATATTTATAACTTCAATGTCCAAACTTTCAAGTATATTCTTGGTTGGATTATTCATTTTGCTCCATCATTCTTAATGGGTCGTCAATTATTCTTACACCATTATTTACCAGCTTATTATTTTGCTATTTTGACCTTGGGCCACTTCTTGGACATTATTGTTAGTTATATCTTTGCTAAGAAGAGAAGTATTGGTTACACTTTAATCATTATCTTTTCATTGATTTCATTCTTATTCTATGTCAACTACTCTCCATTGATTTACGGTACACCATGGACCAAAGCACAATGTGAAGCTTCAAAATTAGTTGATACCTGGGATTATGACTGTAACAAATTCCATGAAAGTTTAAGTGATTACAATATTCCACCAAAAATCTTTGAACCAAGTGAATCATATGGTGGTGCTCAACCAATTGCTTCTCAACAAAATGTTGGAGGTCAACAAGTTCTCCAAGGGTAAAAAGTAAGTATATAAAACAGAAGATGGAATTTGTAATCATTATACCCCTTATTCCAATAAACAAGTTATTTAAGTGAATCTTTCCTACATGTAGCATATTTTCAAAATGAATGGATATCTTACATATTTCTGTCATATTTCTGTCATAAATATCATACTCTGATGTTAACCTTTAGTACCCAATCTGTGATTAATATAAATGGTCAATAAAAGCAATGCTGAAATAAATAAACTGGCCCATTTTGTGAAAACAAAGGCTTCTCTATAACATTCAAGTCCAGCTCTACAAACACCATCTTCATCTGTATGTTTACCCAAGTAATAACCAAACAATTTTGTCAATTGACTAACAGTTATAATACCACCAGTGGTCATCAAGCCCCATATAGTACTAAACCCTTCTGTACCGAATCTATCAGCAACCACAGCAGGGAAAGTACCAAAGACAAACCCAAAGGCAAACCCTGTAATGAATGAACAAAGTGTGATCTGCTCAACTGAATCAAATATTGAAGTTAAATGCTGGCCTAATCCCATCAGTGAAGATGCAAAGAAGATACACCATATCCTTTGTGCATGAAATTTTCTTCTGAAAACATCAGAAATAGGGCCCGAGGTTAATCTTCCCAAGAAACTAGCAATTGCAATTGTTGAAACCTGTAATGCTTGAGATTGTCCAACTGTTAGTTTCTTATTAGGTGTTGAATTAACTTGCGCAACAACGATAAAACCCACGCTATAAATATACATTTGCCCAATACCCTGCAAGGAAGCCAATATGAAATAATACTTGAGGAACAACCTTTGACAGATCGCTTTCACGATATAATGATTCCAAATTGGCGAATGTTCACGCACAAACACTGGAACATCTTCAACAGCAGAGTATATCACTGAACTATCTGCTCTGCGAAGTTCTGGTGCTAACAATGGTCTGTTTTCTTGAGAGAATGAACTGACTGAACCTCTTGGAGATCTAACACCAATACCCCAGAAACTTAGTGATCCTCTTAAGCTTCTTCTTCTTTCATTGAATGCACTCATCAAAGACGCGGCTGATGGAACCGTCTTCATTGTAGTTCTTTCTTCTGCGATGGCTGATTCACTATTTGCCGAAACTGTGGCATCTGATCTCTTTTCTTTCTTGTAAATTCTCAAAAAGAAAGAGCTAGCCACGCAAAGGGTTGGGCAAAACAATGAAAAAAATTTGAGCAATCCCGCTGTATTATCTTTGAAGAAATTGACTGCAATAGATGAATAAAGCAACGCTGCCAAAGCATAAGCTGACACTGGTAAGGCACCCGCAGTACCTCTATGATGTGGGAAATTTGCTGTGGCACATTTCACTGTCGAATAAAAGCTCAGTATGGATCCAAATCCAACACATGCTAGTGCAACCATCAGCAGTGGGATATTTTGTGATTGTGTTGTATAGATCTTGTGAAGTAGTGTGAATGCTGTGAATTGAAATATTGATCCAATGAAATCAGCAGGACCTGGTCCAAATTTATCAATCATGAGTCCAGCAGGGAAGCCTCCACAAGCACCACCTAAAGCTAGAGCTAGTGACAAGTTTGACAACGAAGACACTGGAAGCTTTGAATTTTTAACCAATTGTGGTGCAAACACAGAATAAACATATGGAGTACCAGAAGCTGTTGCAACAATAACGGATGCCACGAGTGAGACGATCCTGGCCCCTACTGGTGGGTATTCAAAAAACTGTTGTGATTCGGACATGGTGAGCTATTCCTGACACCTTCCAACACCAGCACGACTCGATGATGGTTTCTTCGATCTGGTGATGAAATGTTTTGATCACAAGTATTTATAGCGACTGAAATTTTCTTATCAGTGAAAATTCGCGATAAAATAAACTTTCTGGTTCGGGGACTGTTAGCGCGGTTGAAACCGAAATCTACATACAAAAATAAATTATTCAAACTCTTCAGTTTATTTTGATGCTTGAGACGAGGAATAAGCGTGTACAATCACAGCAGTCGCAGTCTGGATGTTCATGGATCTGATGACTCCCATTTGTCTGATTTCAATGCAGTAGTCCAACTCAGCAAGCAGTTCTCCAGGAATACCTTCGGCTTCTCTTCCCAATAGAATCAAAGATTTGGATGGAAATTCAGTATCTTTACCAAGGACAATACTTTGATCTGTTTGTTCTAACCCAATCAATGTGTAGCCCTCCCTTTTCTTTGACTTCATGAACTTTGGGATATCCTTGATCTGAACTTCTGTGATAGGCATCCAGTAATCAGCAGTCACAGCGACATTCTTGAACTGTGGATGTTTCTTGACTCTTAAATCATCAACAGTCATCAACCCAGCACCTAAAACATCACATAATCTGCAAATACCACCTAGATTAGGAGGCTTATCAACCAAAGAACTAACAACAATCAACTCGCTTCTCTTGATACTTCTGGTATTTTCGTCGAGATCAATAACTGATTCCCAAGCTCCACTTTTGGTTTGTAAAGGTGAATTGACGTTAGAGCTTGTGGAAAGTTGGTCTTCAGTTGAGGCTTTCCAATTCGAACGGTAATCTGAACCAACTTCAACTTTTCCAGCTTCATTTTGGTAATATTTTTCAAATTCAGCCTGCGATATAGCATCAACTTCCCTGGGTGAGATCTTGGATAAAACACCACCAAATATTGATGTTAAAGTGAAATCATCTTCAACATCCCATATCAAAGCATCACCACTTCTATACTGACCAGTAACTTCTGATTTTTTAGCTTCAATATAAAGTGCTTCCAGTACACTATGCACAGGCAATTCTATCTTTTTAGATATCAATTCTGGAAACACAGACAATATTAATGAATTTGAAAAATGTCTAATCAATGGTTTGTTTGAAGTACAATTTGGGATTAAAAATTGAGTAAACCTGTCAAAATATGAAACATTTTCTGGTGATGGCAATTTCTGTGCAGTCATGAATGCAATTCTTTCAACAGAAGTGACTAGTGCTGGTTTAGACTGATCTTTAAAGTAACCAAATAAAGCTTCTCTATTCACATCACTATTGATCATATCAATGCTAACTATCCATTCAATGTAAGATCTAACTAGTGGACTTGATTCTTCTACTAATGACGGTAATAAATACTTGGCCACAATATTTGATAAACGTTCTGGATCAATTTGACGTGATACCAATAGCAAAAGAGCGAATGATGAGATTCTTTGACGTTCTTCTGTGCCATTAGCCTTTTTATTTGGTGTTAGCAATGAATATTTATCATCTTGAATCAAGTTTTGAAAGAATTCATTAGTGAACTCGACAGAGCTTGTCACAAGTATACTGATGACATTGATCTTTGCAGAGACTTCATCCGGTCCAAAAACTTCTTCATATAAATCTCCGTGAAATTTTAGCTCATCATCATAGATCTTTGCCAAAACTGGTTTGAGTCTGAACAAATTACTCTCATCTTGAACCAAACTGAAACTTTTAACCAACACTTCAATTAACCAGAATGTTTGATTGAATTCAGCAGAATATCCTTTTTGATAATTCATAATTTTTGAAGTCAAAGTTGGCAAGAATGATCTTCTAGTGAATGATTGATCAATAATCTCTAATCCAATTCTTTGAATGATTTTTGCATTATATTCATTATTGATTGAATCTTTCAACAATTTTTCATCAAATAGTGTTTCAATAAACTTCAAATGCATCAGTTTTTGATTCAAAACCAATCTTTCTGAAGTGATTTGTTCCCATATCTTTTCTAAAATTTCAATCCCGTTAATAAAATCGAAGTCATAATTTTTCAACAAGTATTGCAAGGTGTTACATATTGATATATTGGTCAAATAATAAGCACTTGATGCCTCTTGATCTAATAACTCGAGAAGTTCATCAACTTCTTGTTCGGCCAATGGGGTCATTTTGATGAATGCGAGAGTTAGATCAAAGAAGCCGGCACTGATAGCATCTTTTCTCTTATAATCATAGCTGAGGTTTTTCAAATCTTTGTGAACTTTTAACAGATCTTTGAAATTGAATAATGAAACATCTGATGATTCAGCTGATTTGGCATATAAATTGACAAAAAATTCAAACTTTTCAAGATCAAATGGTGTAAAGAGAGAATCATAAAGCTTTGAAAGATCAAGATTTCTCCAGCTATTCTTGGAAATCTCTAGGTTAATCAATGATGTTGCCTTTTCATAGCTATCAACTGAAGTATTCACCAATGATGTTAGCAAGACACTATATTCTTTGGAGAAAGAATGTGTATGGTCCACTTTTGAATATGCAAGTTCAAGCAAAAACTCATTCGACAAAGTGAATTTGTTCAAAAGAATGGAAGTAACAATTTGATATTCTAGCTCCCTACCAGTATAATTAAAGTCTGACCCGTCATGAAAGGTAGCAACATAATCCAAAAACACGTCAAAATGCTCACCAAACAATTCATAACCATTGTATTGAATAAACTTGGTTAATGATTCTAATAAAAGCCCAGTATCTCGTTTGAGATGGCACAGCATTTTCAAATGGATGGTCTGTAAAGATTTCTCAAAAACTTCATCTTCTGCCATTGAATCAAACAATCTATAGATTTTTTGAACTTGTGATTGGTCCAATATTTGTTTCCCCTTCAAACCTTTAAGTAAACCTAATGACAAATAAAGTCTTGCTGGGGCAAAAATAGAGGTCAAATCAACTAAAAGGTCGAGCAATTGGGACACAACTTGTTCAAATTTATCTGAATTTCTTAATGATTTCAGCAAACTGATGATGAAGTTTTCAAGTCTCAATCCATATTCGCAAATTAATTTATTGTTTGTCTTTTTCACTAAAAAATGTGGGGCCTCAACTGCATATCTTAAAAACACAGAGGTCAAGTACTCATGAGCATAAATAGGCAAACGGTCCACTGAACAGGATAGCATTATATTCAATGAAAATTTTCTAACAGATTCCATTGACCCTTTGAACCCAGTAGATAATAACACCATACCCCAGCTAGATTTGACAAAAGAATCAGGTGACAACAATTGATGAATATCACTCTTTGCAGCTTCAGCTTGATTTAAAGCAGTATCAATACCAACGATTTCAAACAAGGTACAATATTTCTTCCATTCCTCCAATATTTGAGAAGATGACTCCTTGTTATAATACATAAATTCATTATCAACATCTATATCCAGTTGTTGGATTGATAATTTCAAGATTGAAAGGCAGTATTTTCTATGCTCATGAACAGTACTTCCCATACCATTTTGTATATATCTCCAGTACTGTCCTTTTTGTAGTTTGTGGTTTAAAATTTCACTCGTTAGCTGTTTGGAGGAAAAGTTTGTAAGGTATCTCAACCATAGTATGTAACCATTGGAAATGTGAATATTGTCTCCTGATTCCATCAAACAAGGTATTAAATCCCAGATGAATGTTTCTGGCTCTGGCACAGAAGAGTCCCTCCATCTTAATAATTTGGTAGCTTTGGTTGATATGGAAGCATCTTGAATTGTCAATAAGAAACAAATCAGCATATCAAGACTGGCAGAAACACCTCCAACTTTCAAGGAAAGAAGTTTATCCAAGGATTGCAGTATATTTACCAGTGATTCTTCTTCTAAATGCATCATCTCTTCATCTATTTGAGGCTCAATATGATTTCTGAACACTTCAACAGCGGCAGCATTACATAGAAAATTGAGTCTCATTTTAATAAGAGAAACGATTGCTGTAGCTATCCATTTCATAACTTGCTGAGAAACATTTGGCAATTTTAGTAAAAGCAAAAATATTTGACCATCTTCATTGTTCTCTAGCACGAATCTTTGGCATTGATCTCTAATCAGTGGTGATATTTGAGATAGAGTCTCTTGGTCAATAAGGTCAATAACCTCCAGTAAGGCATTCACAGAGTCAGCATCTGTCAAGTTCTTGGAAAGGTCAGCAGCAAGCTGATTAAGCTGATCTGGGCTCAGGTAGTTCGCCAATAGCTTAGCACTTTGCATCTTCAAAAGAGCAGTCGCTCAACTGAACTGGACTCTTCTGATCATGAACTTCATCATGAGTATTTTTTTTTCAATCCCGAACGAAAGTAGAAAGGTTACGAGGCCCTTGTCGCGATGAGATTGTTTTATCGTTGCAAAAGGGGTCAAACAAAGGACTAGCCACTCAAACTCAAACGTATTCAACAATCAACTTATCAACTGCTCAGATATGTCAATTCAAGAAGAGGATAACAGTCCGTGTGCTCAGTCCACGGTTCTCCAAGAAGACGAGTTTATTGACTTACCTTTGTCACAGGATGAAGATGAGGATTCCCAAGAACCAACCCACAATGAGGAAGAATTACAACAGGATAATGAGCCAGAAAGTGACACAAACGATGTGCCACCAGACTCCCCAACTACGTTATCAACTGCAAGCCAACCACAATCAGCTCCAGCAGTAGCTAGCAACACGACAACATACGACCCAGAAGTCTACACCTCAACAACCCAATTGGCGTTCAAAGATAAGAAGTCGTTGAAAATTGAAATAATCGATGCTGGCAAAAGCCGTGAAGGTCACAGCAGAGGATATATTGTTTATACAATCAAGTGTAATGATTCGCTGGTAAGAAGACGTTACAGCGAGTTTGAGAGTCTTAGAAACACATTGGTCAAGCTATTCCCGACATTGATAATTCCACCAATTCCTGAAAAGCACAAGATATCAAAATATGCTGCTGCTCCAACGAAGGCCAAAGAGGATACAAGAATTATAGACCATAGAAGACGAATGCTATCAGTTTTTTTGAAAAGGCTATTGGAGATTGATCAAGTCCGTGAAAGTCAAGTTTATCAGAGCTTTTTAGATCCAAATGCCAATTGGCCAGAGGTGCTGACTTCTCCTCCTATTTCGGATATACCAAAGAATATACTACAGGCAGATCCACTGGATCCTGCTCATTCCACTGCAGCTCATTCATACTTACCTCTCCCATCAAGTACTGTTATTGTGGTCAAGGAAACTCAAGAAGATAAAAAATTCAATGAAGTTGAAGCTAACGCCAAAGAATATGAAGCAGTTATATCGAATGGTATTGATAAAGCTAATAAAAGAATTGTGAAACACCTTAGTGATATGTCTACTGAGTTCTCAGAAGCCGGGGCTGGTTTCAACTCATTTAGTTTACAAGAAAATGGGAAATTGGCATCTACACTTGAAAAAGTTGGTCAAGTTCATGACAATTGTTATTTATCAACTGAAACTTTGGTGAACTCTTTAAATTATGAATTTACTGAACCATTGGGAGAGTCCGTTCAATTTGCTTCAGTGGTGAAAGATATCATAAAGTTTAGACAACAAAAAGCATTACAGCTAGATATCACAGCTAGAACATTGAAGCATAAATCTAATCATCTAAACTTACTACAAAAATCTGAGCAAGAATCTAAGAGAATTGATCAAGCTTTGGATGCTGAAAGCGGTAAAACACAGCAGATCAATTTTGATAGAAAACAAGCTGCAAAAGATGCACAAGCTAAAGCTAACCAAGATGCTGGTTTGAATCAGAGTGTCACTCCGTTAGAACCAAAGAAGTCATCAAAGTTCAAAATCCCTGGAATTTCAAAGATTAGCAACGTTATCAAGGAAGCTATTGAATCGGATCCTGAGGTTACACGCCAACATAATCTGACAAAGACAAAGGATGATATAAATCAATTGAAACAAACTGTCACTGCAGCTGAAGAAGACTTAGGGAAAGTTACTAAATCAATCAAGAATGAGTTGGAGAGATTCCAAATATCGAAGGAAGAAGACTTGAAGAAAATGATACTGGCTTATAGTGCTTGCGTTTTAGATTGGTCAAAGAAGAATCTTGAATTCTGGGAAGAGGCCAAAGCTGATTTACAAAAGGCATAAACCAATGGTTTGAAATTTGAGCGTAATATTCATGAATTATGAGCGAACTGAATACAAACTGACTAATTATGGACTCGGATCACAACAATATTCATTTTCGATTGTAGCTCTGTCCTTCTCTTTTCTGTATAGAAACTTCACTCGCTTTTGAGTTTGAAGATTTTTCCTGCTCACAGTGCGTTGCCATGGAGACAGCTCTCGGAATATAATCAATACCTGATCGAATAAACAACCAACAATCCCATTTCGGCTCATTAAATCACTAGTGAGCCCTTGAGCTCTACATAAGGCCTAAATATTAATAAACACATTGTCATTTGATTGTTCTTGAGCTTTTCCCTTGGTTTATTATGAAACGTTGATGACATAATCTATTGACATATTTCCCGATTCGTCATGTGGTGTGTACCGTATCTCAGATCTCTATTTACTAGTTCAACCTTCAAAAACTCATCTCATCTGAAATACAAAGAAAGTTATATCATATTTTAAGGGTTTCAATAGAGCTAAACACGTCCTCGTCAATAAGAAAACCAGTGTGAACAAGGTTATGTCAGTTCCCCAGCCGCCTTTTAGGGTTAGAACAATTTATTCCTGGAGTGGTGTTGAAGAAGATGATCTTGGTTTCATTGAAGGTGATATAATAGAAGTTGATAGTTTAGGTGATGGTAATTGGTGGCATGGAAGGCTGAAGAGAAACAAAATGACTGGAAGTTTTCCTTCAAACTATGTTGAACTGATCAAGACAGATTTGAAGAACTTCAGTCCATCGATTAGAGCAAAGAATAGCAGTCAAGAGAGTTCACCAATTAGAGAAGTTCAAGCTAGTGTGCGTCAAACTCCTACTACTTCAAGAATTGCCTCACCATACTCAAGTCCAAGCGCAAAAGCATCAGTCCTGTCTCAGAGAGCTTCAAGACATCCATATATTGCATCGTATCCTGAGAATGAAGAAGTTGATGATCTTCAATTCAGTTTCCAATCTTCTAGAAATTATTACACACCTTCACAAAACACGTCAAACACGTATAACCCACAGAGTCCTTATCCTACTGAGCAAACTCACCTTTCATCACAAAGATCCTCACAACAACACCTGCCCCATTCATATTCGGTTCCAGTTAGGTTAGAACAACAACAGGGTTATGTCGATAAGATTAATCCTCATACTCTTCAATCACCAATTCATAATTCATCAAGCACAACAAGACTACAGATGTATGCCTCACCTCCTCCTCCATTACCACAGCATTCAGTTCCAGTGAAATCACAGTCTAGTCAAAACCTCAAATCGTTTGACCCATTTGCCCCAGGAAATCCATACAGTAAGAATGATTATTCCAGCAGAAAGTCAGCACTCTTAAAACAAGCAGCTCATAAGAACATGAGGGATTCACAATCAACCGATTTTGTTGCTCCATATGATCCAGATAGTTTAAATCAATCACGTTCCTCAACTTCACAATCATCAAATGTTTTCAGTTATTCGAATGGTTCATATTTCACAAATTCATCAAACTCACACAATAGTTCATATGCATTGAGTGATTTCAGTGCAACTAGTGCTGGTAGTTTTGCCAGACATAGATATGAAGAACAATTGAAACAAAAAGAAAACCTTCAGTCCAGTGGATCTGGTAGTCATTTGTTGGTTGAAGATAGAAAATTGAAAAAACCAAGTGGAATCTTCAAAAAAATGTTCTCTGCAAAAGATGTTCCACCTTTGCCATCTGTTGAAAATTTGACTTCAAAAGTTGATGGTATGAATATGGAAGATAAAGAAATCAATTCATGGATAGAATTAAAAGTTGATTTGAACAGAGCAAATTCTTTGGGCTCCAAAGAACGTCAGTTGAGAGAAAAACGAGTGAGAGAAAATGAAGGTTATATCATTTTTGAACCACATAAACAATTATCTAATATCAATAATAATGAAGTCTATCAAACTGAACAAAAATTTGACCTACATGCCTTTAATTTGAAACATGTTGATAACTATGTTAGAAACTTGCAGATCAAACAAACTGTTCTTTCACCAGAAGCATTCATCACAAATGAGCTAGGTTTGAAATACACTAGTAAATTGGAGTATTTAAGAGCTCTATTCATTTTTTGTACAGAACATTTTACCATTATTGATAGTGCATATTCAAATGAAGAGTACATTCCAAATGTTGAGTTGATTTTCAAACAGAGAGGTGCGGATACTTATGGTATGGCTTTTCTATTCAAGTGCTTAGCAGATTCAATGGGCTTAAACTGTGATATCATAGTTGGTTCTTTAAAAACTCCACAATCTATCGTGAAACACTATTGGAATGCTATTGTTATAAATGGTGAATGGAGGTTTATTGATGTGTCATTGGGTAACTTGACAAATCCAGTTTACGAAATTTTAGCAAATCAACCAGATGAACCTAATGAATCATTTTATTTCTTGACAGAGCCATTGGATCTAATTTATACTCAAATTCCAGATAGATTTGAAGATCAGCACATTGTTCCACCAATTGATCAAATGGTAGCGTTAGCATTACCACCTTGCTTCCCTTCATTTTTCAAAAATGGTTTAAAGATTCAAAAGTTCAGTAATGCGTTGACAAGATTAAAAGATTTTGAGATTTTTGAAATTGATCTAAAGATTCCGAAAGATATTGAAATTAATGCAGTGGTTCAAACAAAAACTTCGCTCACAAACACTCTTGCACAAGTTTATTGGAAGCATAATGAAAGATATTGTAAGATCAAAGGGCACCTACCTGAAAACAACCCAACTGGTTTCATCAACATTTATTCAGGTTTAAAAGGTACTCAAAAATCAATTCAAAACATCCATCCTTTATCTATGGTTATCCCAGTGGTACATGAAGGTGAGTATAGGCCACTAGACTTTGTGATTAGATATCCAACAGTTCCAGCACAGCTGAATGATTTATACATTAAACAACCACAAAATAGAAACCTATCCTGCAGGGGTGAATATGTCTTTAGTGTTTCACAGTATCCATCCAATGGATTAGCAAGTCCACCAGCAAGAACCAAAATAGCACTTCAATCCCCATCAGGAAAGATAACAAGATTCATCAAAAAAGATCAAAGCACACCATTTGGTTTATGGGAGCTACCTGTGAAATGTAATGAAATTGGAACCTGGAGAGGTTTGGTTTCTGTTGATAATGGAACTAGTCTTTGCGTTTTTGCTGAATGGTCATGCCATTAATCATTAGAACATAAAACAACAACATTTTAAAACACTTTTAGAGTCATCTTTACTCATTACTGTTAATTTTTAATTGATAATTTAGCATTCTTATTTGCATGGTTTTGTAGTAGTTTATGTGATGCCCAATACGGAAATGTTCCGTTTTCGGATGTTTTTATTAGATTACATAATTTTCAATTTTTTGTATGTTTATTTCTTTCGAACCAAACAGCTGGATCTTGATCATTAAACACTTGAAAGCATCACAACATTGGTTGATTTTTGTTGAGCAATGACCTCTGATCTTGAGATCTCTGATGCTTCTGGATTACAGGATCCAGTGATATTGGCAAAGTTTGCTGATGCGTTGAAAGATTTCAAGTTGCATAAGACACAGGATGTTTTCGACGTTGTTAAAGAATTCAGGTCAATAACAGCATCAAAAGCTTACGAAGTCTCCACACAAAATCCAAATTCTTCTGAATATTTGAACTGGGAACTTGAAGCAAAACTTTGGCACCTGGTTGAACTCTTGGTTAATTATAGATATTCTGAGGAATCAGAAAAACTTGAAACATATAGCTTCAACTCAAATATTGTCTTTGAAGAAAATTTTTATAAAGAAAGCTCTAAATTACGTGAAATATGGTTAATGATTTTGTGGTTACAAGAGAGTGCAATTGAACCTGAAAGACCTAATTTATCAAGCTCTAAATGGCTTAACACTCAATTATCCCATGCATTAGAAAACCTTGATAGTGATGCCCCAATACGTTTGAACAAGAGTATAAATCCAAAAGATCAAGAACAAGATAGCGTTTTTTACAAGTACATCTTTGAATTGATCTTGGCTGGGAGATTCGATGAAGCGCAAACTGAATGTATGAGAACAAACAATTGGACTTTGAGAATGATTCTATCAGGTTTAAATGAATATTTAGATCCGGTTATCGATAAGCAAATTGAGCAAATCGATGAAAACACACAGGGTATCAAAAAGAAGGCACTTTGGAGAAGGACTTTGTATTTGTTATCAAAAAATGAATCATTGAACGAGTACGAAAAGGCTATATATGGATACTTGGTCGGTGATTTGAGTCCGTTGAAATTAGCAAATACCTGGGATTCACAGTTATTGATTTATTTAAACCACATTTTAACAAGTGAAGTTGAGAATTCGCTAATAGAGAATGATAGAATTGACAAGGAAGACTTGATACTTACAATCCCAAAGAGTGATCTAACTGTTCAGGATGTTCTAAATTCAATCTCGCAAAAATTAAAAGAAGAAAGTGAACACCCATTGCGCGTTTTGATTGCCTCTGTTTTATCAAACAAGATAGGACCAATTATCCACTCTTCATTAAGTCTTGTTGGAAGTGTTATGCTGGGAAAAGATGAAGTTAATGAAATATTTGGTGAACCATATGCCTTGAGAATCGTTACACATTTGGCTATTTTCATCTCAATTATAGATCCTTCAGCAATCAGTAGTGAAGACAGATCGAAGCTATTAACAACATACATCTTGGTGTTAAGACTTTATGAACAATATGATTTAATTCCAGTCTATGTCTCATTCCTTTCTGAAGTTGAAGCAAGAGATGCTTACTCGTTATTCTTAATTGATTTATTCGATTCCAAACAGAGAACAACACAATTAGAATTAAGCAGACTATACAATTTACCACTAGAAAATATATTGAAGAGAACAGTTGAAAGAGTTTTCAGTCTTACTGAGGAGCATTATCAAATTAAATCTGGTGTTACCCTTCAAGATATTGATGAAGTTGATAACAAGTTGATCAGTGGTGTTGAGTGGTTCATTGAAGCAAAAATGTATTCAGATGCCATCCATGCTGCAGTTTCACTTTTCAGAAGATTTTTATTAACTGGTCGAACAAAAGCTGCTCAAGAATTTGCATCAAGAAACTCATTATCACAATTGTTGAAAAACTATGACGTGGAACAATACGGTGTTTTGGTTGATAAGGAAGTGTCCCAATTCGAAAGAGAAGAACTATTACAATATGATGCTCTTGTCAAAGGTTTTATTGCAATTGATGAGTGGAGAAGTAAACCAAAGATTGGAGGTGCTGTCACAAACATTGAATATATCAACACAATCACTCAAGATCTTCGTTCATTGATAGGCTCTGTATTTTTGGAACTATCAGAAACGGATTATGAGGTTGATATTGTCCAAGAATTACGTTCACTTTACATTCCATATTTAATCATTCAATTGCACACCATATATGTTGATGGTAGAAAGTTCAGAGCTTCCTACTTGAGAGAAGCTTTGAATATGGTAAACACAGTTGCCAGTGAAAGTTCCAAATTCTATATTTTGTTCCAAAATTGTGGAAGGCTTAAAGAATATTTGGCTCTTGTTGCTGATTGTGCTGCGTTAGCTGTCGGTGAAGGATTTTAAGTAAGTTTAATGTTTTTAATAATAAACTACATTTGTTTAGTGATCTCTTTCTGATAGTAGTATACATTCATTATCTATTTTTTTTAGTTCAATGTGGCAGCTTTCTCATAAAGTAACTCGACAACATCAGACATATGGTTAACCAATTCTAAACTGGAGTCATATGTAGCATCAACTTTTGGTTTATCATAAATATATAGCCAACCATTACCTTGATCCAAAACACCATAAAATACTTCATCCAAAATCATTTGACTTAATTTACCTTCAACTTGTTTTATATCGAGGCCAATCATTTTGGAGATGTGGGAGATTTCGACAACTGAAAATGGTTCAATCAATTTAACCAAATTTTGTTCCAACAAAGTGTCATAAAGAGCATTGAAATGAGATTTAATTATAGGATCAGAAGATAGTTCTTTGCCGTAGACAAACAAAGCTTGTTCAAACTCTTTCAAAGATCTGTTAGCATATGCTTGAGATACGGCCTTCATGGCATCAATATCTTTTGAGGTATATTTGGATGCATATTTGGAAGACAATATTTGTTTAACATCATCAATTAAATTGAGCATAATCTTGGATAACAACATATATTTCAAGACTCTGATTGAATTTTTTTCATCGCTTTGTGTGTTGTAACTTTCAAAAGCTTCATAGAAGTATGAAAATGCAGTTTTGTAATCTTTATCTTCAGCATGTAAAATACCACTCATGTTGTCCAATTCTGCTTGAGTCAATGTTGGACAATAAATGGAATTGGCTGATGTTCTAGCTGATGTCAATGCAGCTCTTGCTTTAGCCAAGTTTCTTAAAGAATGATATACCTTTGCTTCTAATAATTGGACCTCAACAAGAGATGGTTTATCGTCTAGTTTCTTGAATTCTCTTAATAGTTCGTTGATAATTTGTAGGGCATTTTGGTAAGCTTGTTTCTTTTCAAAATAGATTGTAGCAAGTCTTAAACGTAATGACTGGTTCAAAAATGATCTTTTTTCCTTTACAGACCATGCAATTGAGTCTTTCAAAGCAGCGATTTGAGAGTCTGTTGCATCTGGAATTTGGTCAAACAAATCAATCAAATAACGAATTGTCTTAGCAGCTTTTGATTTAGCAAAGCTACTTATGACTGATCTTGCTTCTGGAATGAATTTTGTAAGTTTTTCTTTGGCTTTTTCGTTTTTGTAAAGGTCACCTAACTCAAAGATTGCAGTTTCTTGATTGGAGAAATCATGTGTAGATGGTTTTGTTGAAATGATTTGTTGGTAAAGTTCTTCAGCTTTGGCAACATCTTTTTGCTTAACAGCGACTCTTGCGTCTTCTAAAGTTGGTGCAGTCATCTTGGATTTCAACAATTGAGCTTTCAGATGACAAGGCAGCAAGTCTTAATGTTTTGTATTGTGAATGCTTCAATCACTCTTGGTTAGCTTGATTTTGCCATCAAGATTTCCATTCAACTTGAATTCGCGAATTGTGTTTTGGTTACCCTCAGTAAGTCTGGTTTGCGCAGCACTCGATTTCGAGTTTTTTTTTGTTTTGATTTTGACGAAGATGAGCTGGTTCTAAAGAGAAGAAGGCTATTGATTCATGGGCAATTTGGTGTCAGCTTGTTAATTATCCAATTCTGTCTAATCTGCTGTTATGTTTGGGAATAGAGAAGCAGACCAGTCGTTTTCCAAGGACCTTTTTGGGAGCTCATACCAGAACAATTTTGACATCTTCAAGAGCACTGATAGTCAACAATCCAGATTTTCCTCTTTGAAAGCTAGAAATTTGGACCCTTCAGACAGATCTACAGATGATATCAACAGCCCTGCTAACACCAGTGCGACTCAGACGTACTCTCCAAATAGAAGAGTCCCTACACACAGTCAATCTTTTGATTTGAGCTTTGATTCACCAAATCCATCAGTAGCTACCATAAATCAAAAAACAAATGCTGCACAACAACAAACACAACCATTGTGGTTCAACAACCCAAGAAGACGTATGATCCCATCACAGGCTGTCAAAAGAGAAAGCTTTAGTGATATAGATAATGAGTCTACATCTTTTTTGAACAAATCCAAACCTAATTCAACTTCGAACCCTGGATTCAAAACATTAACTTTTGGAACAAGAAGAACAAATGCTCAATTGGCCCATATAAATGCATTTTCAGATGAATTACCACCTTCTAGAACAATTTCAGACTTAAAAAGAGAAGATTTATCAGAAGGCCATCTTTCGTTCGCTAATGACACGGCAAATGGTAATGCAAGTTTGATCTCCAATAATGGAGTTAAGGAAGGAAACAAAAGTTTCTTACAAAGCAATGGTGGTACTCCATTGAAATATTCTTCCCAAAGCATACTCCCTCCATATTTAACTAAACAAGGTGAGTCGTCATCTAACCTCTCAACACCTTCAAAATCATTTGATAGCCCTCAACCACCAAGCTCAAGCCCACTAAGACCAGATACAGAATCCGCTGTCCTGGTTTTCGGCTATCCTGAGTCAATTGCAAACTCTGTCATTAAGCATTTCGCCAAGTTTGGTAGAATCTTGGAAGATTTTGAAGTTACAAGAGTGGACCCATTATTCACAAAACAAAAATCCAAGACTTATCCAATTTTCACTGGTGAAGGCTGGATTAAAATTACATATGACAACAAGGCATCAGCAATGCGCGCTTTAGAGGAAAGTGGTACTGTTTTTCACGGCACAATGATTGGGTGTGTTCCATATTCAAAGCAAGCTATTGAAAATATAGCATCCATTTCAATTTCAAATAATGAAAATATTGGAGAAAGTGATCTTGTTCAACAGCAAGCAAACCCAATGCAACCTGATGGGCTTTCTCATTATACAAATAATTTCCAACATAGAATTCAAGCTAAAACTGATGAACAAATTTTTGTCAAACCAACCAAAGAAACAAAAGGTATTTATTCTAAAAGAACAGAGGCTAAGTCAAGCGAAGGTGAAGGTAAAAATGTTTTGAACAAAGTTAGCAACTGGTTCTTTGGATGGGAAGACCTATGATTTGATTAAAACCTTGACCTACACGAAGGCTTAAAAAATGTAGTATGAACATGCATGGTGAGTATATAACTAACTAGATTTCTTATATGATGTAAACTATAATAATATAGGTGATGAATTTGCTTTTTTTGATCTTAACTTTTAGAACCCTGGATGTGATTTTCTTGATAATGGTGAAGGATGATAAGATGTTGTAAATCTAGAACTTCTTGGAGTAAATACTGACTTTCTCAATGGTGTAGATTTCTTTACAGGAGTAAATTCACCTTGTTCAAAAGTCTCCACTGATTCCCTTCCCTTGTAATCATGAGTTTTAAAAAGTTTCTCTGTTCTTCCTGGTGAATAATATTCAATTGAATCATTATACGGACCATGGGTAGCATCAATTGCCACTTCCCTCTTAGCCACGGATAGTTTTGGATTCACATACTTTCTCTGGTATTCATCAAATGTCTCCTGATATAGGACCTGTTTATCTTCTATCAAGACCAGGTATCCTTTAACAATGACAAAATATAAAACCAAAGACGTGGAAAATAGAAACACCAAGTTTTTGAAGGATGATTGTGACAGATATAAAAACAAAATATTGAACGGTGGGAATGAAACAAATAAATATGTTGAGAACTTGGAAGGGTTCCAGATGTTGAGCTCCCAATATGATTCAATCTCAGGCTCTTCGGTTTTCTTCCAGAATTGTAGTAGATCAAACAATGATCTCGAAGAGCCATCTTTTGATATTTTTCTGGCTGATGACGTGTGTGAAATAGAAACCTTGTTGAATATGGTATATTTTTTTGTTTTCAATAAAAAGAATGATGTGTTTAGAACGTTGATTGTGATGATTATAAGCTGTAGCATGAACAATAGCTTGGGTATGACTGAGACATCTGATTTATTGAAATACTTTGAGTCTCTCAACAATTGCTGCTTATGATAGTCAAAATACATTTGCTTCTTCTCTACAACGGTGTTGTCTTGCCATAGTCTAAGGAAGAAATAAGTTACTGTCAGTAACACACCAAACGGTAAGGCAAAGGTCTTTGAATATGAATCCCAATCTATAAGCTCTCTCTGTTCATTTAAAGCCAGCAATAAATCAAATGGGTATGACTTCAGCTTGGATGCTAAACTCTGTTTTCTAACAATTCTTCTAGGAGGCATTTTCAATCAATCAAGTCAATATCAATGGAGCAGTTGCCTCTTCAGCTACATTATAATTGTTGTTAAAATCTTTGTATTTACATTTTTACATATTCCGACTATTTACATCGGATCTTCATTTATTAGGTCAAGACTTCAATCTTTTGATCTGATCCTATTTCGATTGACATCTCATCATTTCCAACTTCAAATCTTTCTATCAGCAATATCACACTATCAGTAGGTGAGATGATTGCTTTCTTTAGCCAAATCCCATAAATTGAATCATCAAACTCGGTGTTAATTTGAATTGGTCTTCCATCCGAATAGAATAAACTAGCACGAATTTTGGGTCTGTAACTTGAATAGAGATTATCAGTCCATATGTGAACTTTGACAGGAGTTTCACGTTTCACCTGAAATTTCAGCTTGAATCTATTCTTATTGTTCCAATCAAATTTAAAAGTTCTTAGAAAAAGACCAAGTCTGCTGGACAACTTTTGAATAGATAGACCAACGTTTGAATTGATCAATAATCTAAAAGGTGCTAGAATATCAGTGTCATATGTTGACATCACCAGTTTATATTTTTGCCCGCTTTTCAACTTTATGCATTTTGTCATAGAGCCAGCATGGTATTTCTCATGAATTAACGACGCTTTTTCACTGAATGGTTTATCATCATCCCAATACAACTGCAAATTCAAAAGGACATCTTTGTTTGAGAACAATCCAAAAATAACTTCGACATCTTGTCCTGCTTCGGGTACTTCAATTTGATATTGTGGGTTTTTGACATAACTCTGATGAGACCAATTACCACCACATGAATCAACATCCCACTCATCTTTAATACTTTTCAAAAACGGATACTGCGCTTTGGCTTTAGTTAAAGATACCCTTTTCGATGAGTATGCATGAATTGAGAAGTTTTGGGTTTGTTTTGAATCATTTGTGACAACTATGGTAGCACTCTGCCCTGCACCAAGCTTAAACTTTGATAAATGGAAGCCACTATTATTAGATGAATTGTAGACCAGAGATTTCCCTTTCGAAAATAACTTTTGGCCGTTACTTTGGTATACTAAAACATTGATAGATGATTGTTCAAATCCCATAAACTTTTCTATAAGTATCCAAACTTCAACTGTTGCGGGGTTGTCATTAGTGACACTGAATTGTGGATTGTTGAAAAAGATATCATCATTGTACGTCCAAATAAAGTTCATCTGAGTATGAATAAAGTTCGATGGATTCCAATTGATGTATAAAGTTTCAAAATGATCAAATAACTCTTCAAATTTCACAGCCCTTATACTTTCTTCCCAAGGATTTTTGATGACTATTGACCTTGTACTTTCAACAAGCTCCAAGATTGAGTAATCATGATTTGGATAATAATATTCGGAATGTTTCCCTGTGCCTAATGAGAGCACAAGCCTGTTATTTTGGAACGAATCATATAAATCTTCCCATAGTGAATTTAAATCAACTCTTTGATCCGCGTGTATGAATTGTGGTATCCATCCGGATACTACATAAGTGTCTATACTAGCATTTGATCCCTTAGCTTCGTAGCCATGGCCTTGAACTTTCAAGTATGCCTTCTCTATAAGTGAAACCCACAGCAGATGTTCATTGCTTCTGGACTTGATATAAAGACATTCTTTGGACAACACTGGGAGTTGATCCCCAATTTCAACAAGCCTCTGACAACCATTAAAATGCAGTGTAACACCATACCTCTTCGAAGATTTGTGGGGATATATTGTATTGAGTAGCAGCTTTGAGTTAAACTTTGAGAGGGAAATTAAGGATGCAACAAATGAACAATCTTGTAAATAATCTTGATAAAGGTGGTCAATTCCATCTAAACTCCAATCATTGTCGTTATTAATCGACTTCCAGCTTGTGAGCTTCGCCGTTTGATCTTCGGATAGATGAAGCTCATCATTCAATTCCTCATCAGCTATAAACGAGTGTTTTAAAATTGCTGGAGGGAAAAATCCACCGTTTACGCTGGAGCTCAACCATGTCAGTTTCTCATCAAATGTTAGGTACTTTGAATTTGAAATATTTTGATAGAATTCTATGGCATCATTGCAGATTTCTTTCAAAATGACCTTATCATGGGCACCATCTTTTAACACACTATTCAATAGATTGATTGCCTCTATACCTAGCTTTTTCGCGTTTGCAGTTGCACCAAGTGCGTACTGGTACTTTGCACGCTCTAATATCCGTAGTGCTTTTGGTACATTGTCCTGTTCCATTCTATTATCTCTCTGCTTTTTGGCACATCTTGAGCTGATGTCCTTTTTTATCGATTCCACGTCCAAATTCCGCCCCAAGTTTAAAATGAAGTTCTTGTTCGCCCATAACAAAATGGCAGATTTGGCTCATCAGAGATTTTCAAATTGCCTAATTTAGAGCATACAAAAGAGAGAGAAACAACTTGAAGAGCCTTGAAATGAGGTACAACTGGAGTCTGGGGGCTAAAGTATAGAGATTTTGAGGTTAAGCATATTCGAGTTAGTCAATAAATAGAGAGCAAAATGTCGTTGGGCTTTGAGTTGAAAGGTAAAGCTCAGTTTTTACTGAAACTACTTGGTAGAAAACGAGTTGTTGAATTCACAGAGGTTGAAGAAGAAGACGACAATTTACAATTTGATTTATTAGTTGAAATGTCTGAAAACGGAAAGTGCTTTGAGGAAGAACTTCTAACAAAGACTACTGAGGATCAGAAAGAAACAGAAGATGCTATTGCAAAAATTTATGATGACATTTTGGAGAGTGGGAACCTACCACATTTAATGAAAATAAAACATGCCAGATTTTTACAAGCTGGTCTTTCACAATTACCACCGATGTTCAAGGCATTAGATGCATCACAGCCATGGATATTATATTGGTGCTTAAACTCTTTGAACCTTTTAGGAATAGACCCTCCGCAAGATGTGAAGAAACAAATTGTGAGCAAAGTTTTGGCCCTTCAACATAAAGATGGTGGTATTGGAGGTGGTTTAGGTCAGTTTGGTCATATTGCCTCAACTTATGCTGGTATTCTAGCTCTAGCAATTGCAGGTGATGGAGAAAGTTTCAATAGATTGGATCGTAAGAAGATGTACGAATGGTTGATGAGTCTGAAGCAGAAAGATGGTTCATTTGTTATGCATGTTGGTGGTGAGAAGGATACAAGAGCAGTTTATTGTTCACTCGTTGTCGCTTCTTTGCTTGATATAATAAGCGAGGAGTTAGTTGAAGGTACTGCTGAATGGCTAGCTCAATGCCAAACATTTGAAGGTGGGTTTGGAGGTGCTCCGTTTGATGAAGCTCATGGGGGGTATACATTTTGTGCTGCTGCTGCCCTGTTAATCTTAGGCAAAGAAGTACTTTTAAAACATATTAATTTAGAAAAACTTATCCAGTGGACAGTAACGAAGCAATTGAGCTTAGAAGGCGGCTTTTCGGGTCGTTCAAATAAACTAGTTGATGGTTGTTATAGTTTTTGGGTTGGTGGTTTGATACCTATGTTTGATATTTTGGTAGGAAGTGAAGTTGCATCTAGAGCTGCCTTACAAAATTACATACTTTCGTGCTGTCAGCATGAACAAATGGGCGGTTTAAGAGACAAACCTGGCAAAAACCCAGACTTTTATCACTCAAACTATGTCTTGCTAGGTCTAAGTGTTGTTCAAAATAAATTTGCTATTGATCAAGACCAATTGGAGAGAAATGAAAAGATAAATTCTCTAGATTCTCTAGCATATTCAATTTCCTCAACCCCAATAGATCCTTCAGTTGTGAAGGCGGAAAAGGAGGATATAATCAAGACCATAAACCCAATATTTGGTCTTCCTGAAGGTGTTGCCGAACACTTCAAAGCTCATTATGTATCTCAGAAAGAATAAATGGATCTTTAAAAATTTAACCAAATGTAGTTATAAGAATTAGGTGTAAACCAAGCACAAAACGCATTCGCGAAAGTATAAAGTCAAAATTACAAAGGCGAGAAATCAAACGACAAGATTAACAAGCTATTGCAAAGTAGTGCAATTAGCTGAACATCGTCAGAGATCAGGGATATTTGTTAAACGAAATCGGCATTGTCCTACTATCCTCGGCTGCTTGAGAGATGGATACATTGACAAATAGCGAACAAGAAACCGTCCTTCAGTTTATCACCATAACCAATTATCCTCAAGAACCACACACAGCTATTCATTACTTATTGGAGTCAAACTGGGATTTAGAAAGAGCTATCATCAGTTATTTTGAAACTACACCAGAAGCCAACGAAATCTTAAATCAAAACGCAAGAAGAGTACAGCTGAATAATCCAGAAAATACCATTGATAACAACATGAGCACACCGCCAGCTTCATCTTCTTCAAACAATAGATATTTCCCTTCCAATTTTATGGACTCCATAAGAAGAAAGATTGAATCATTTGGGTCAAGTCATGACCAATATTTACCAATTTCAAATAATGATGCTTCAACTTCTAGAGGGTTCCTCTCATTATCTTCCAAGGGCAAAGTGACATATATTACACAACTGATACTTTATCTCCCAGTACTGGCACTTTACAAAATTTCAGCAATTGTTTTATACATCATCACAACGGTCTTTCCCTTTATCAAGAAAATCACAGATCGTTATTCATTGAACAGGCACAGCTCAAGATCAGAACCAAAAGGAATTGACCCAAGTCACACTGCTAGAAACTTCATTTCCGATTTTAATAACTTTTATCTGAGTGATAATAAAATCGATTTTTTTGAAGGTGGTTACACCTCAGCACTTTATATTGCTAAACGAGATGCAAGATTTTTGTTAGTTTACCTACACAGTGATGAACATGATGATACGAATACATTTGTTAATGAGACCTTGTTGCATGAAAGTTTTATAAACTTCCTGCGAGAGCATAACATTCTAATTTGGGGCGGTAACGTTCGAGAAAGTGAAGCATATCAAGTATCAAATATTCTTGGAGTGAATAAATATCCATCTTTGGCTCTTTTGAGCTTGAAAACTCAAACAACTGAAACTCCTGAAGGTACAACAACATCGCCTCCAGCTTTAAGTGTGATTTTGAAAACACAAGGTTTGATTCCTGTTGATAAATTAGTTGACAAATTATCCAGTCAAATTGAAAGACTAGAGCCTACGCTTGTCACTATAAGGGCAGAAAGACAACAAGAAGAATTGGCTCGTGTTATCAGGGAACAACAGGACCAAGCATATCAACTTTCATTACAAAGAGATCGTCAAAGGGAAGAAGAAAGAAGAGAAGAGAGATTACTGCAAGAGATTACAGATCAATGGCTTAAGTGGAGAGCATTCACCCTAAAACCTGAAGTCGACGCATCAAAGAAAGGAGAGTATGCTAGAATTGCAATAAGGCTATCAACTGGTGAAAGAGTTTTGAGGAGGTTCGCCAAAGATGTTGCGATTGAAGAGATTTATGCATTTGTTGAGCTAAGTGAAAAAGGTCTGTTAAATTCGGGTGAAAACGTTCCAAAGCCTGAAGGCTTTATATATCCATACCTCTTCAAATTGATCTCACCAATGCCTAGAGCTCAGTTATTTCCTTCTAGAAAAACTTTGATCAAGGATGAACCTATTGTTTGGCCAAATGGTAACTTAATAGTGGAGTCCAATGATAGTTGATGATTATAATACATGTTTGGATTTCAGGTACTTTAGTTCTACTTTTCAATCACTAAATCAAGTATTGCATTCATTCTCATTAGTCTATTCGTACTTTTTTTTGACATCTCAAGCTTTGACTGTCTTCTTCTTCTTTTTACTTTTTTCCTTCTTTTTCAATCCAGTTGCACCAGTCTTGATGACTTGTGAATATTCTTTCCAAAATTTACCTAGGTGTTCTGAATCCACAGTTGTAGAGTACTTTTTCTTTTTAGATTTATCATTATTACCATCTGTAATTCTTATCAATATTGGGTATGATTTTGTGGATTTTCTGATTGTGGAATTAGGTAATATTGGTTTTGAATCATTAAATTGTGATATTTCGTCTTGTGTATCTTTTAGCCCATTCACTTGATCAACTTCACTAAGTCTTTTCTGTGTGATATATATTGATGATCTTGATTCATGAGATTGTTCAAATAGTTCAGCAGCAGCTTTCAGGAACTAAACTTTCAGTCAGCACATACTCTCAATATTCCCTGAATTCTTCATCATACATACCTCTATATTACTCAATAATGTCATATTTACTCTATTTCTTCAATACCTTTCAGACCATCTGCTTATTCTTGTCTCTGACATTGTCGTTGTGAGTTCAGTTTTCTTCACGCCAAAAAGCGCATGAGTTTCGCGACTTTTACCCTTCCTTTTAATAACTTCGGAAACTCGCGCCTTTTTCCTGTTAACTATGGAGAAGAAAAAAAGTCAACAACAACAACAACAACAATTGCCATTAATGGATTTCTAACAAACCCTTATCTCTGGATTCACTTATCACTCATATCTTGTTGATAACAGAGTAGTGATGATCATCACTATCCAATTTATCCCCTGATCCCAGCTTTGCCAGCCCTAATTAATAATGGAGCTCATCGTATTGTTTGTTTACGTTTTCCCCTTTCAAGAATATGCCAAAGTTTTTCAGATTTATGTATGGAACAAAAATACCATTCCATGATGAGATGGAGGCAGAGAGATGAACTGTGTCAATTTTTGTTTCAAGATTCATATTGTGACTTTTATCTATTCCCACACAGGTATATTTGTTTGCTTGTTCATCAATTGTATAAAAAGCTACAGCTTTCATCCAAGTTTATATACAAAACCCTACCTCCCAAGAGCTCAATTTCTTTCAATTCTTTATCCAATTGTTTTACTAATAGATTAAATCACACTCAATAATGCTAAGATGAGGTACCTCAGTGCTAATCAATTTGAAGTATACGAAGAAATAGGGAAAGGTGGATTTGGTGTTGTTTACAAAGCTCTCGACAAAGTTACCAAGTGCCCTGTTGCCATAAAGCAGATAGACTTAGAAAGTACGGATGATATAGACTCATTACAAAAAGAAATCAAGATCCTAAGTCAATGTAAGCTTAAACAGATCACACAATACTTTGGATGTTTTGTCAAAGGTTACAAATTATGGATCATTATGGAGCTATTGGATGGTGGTTCATGCCTTGATATGTTGGTCGCTGGTCCTATAAGAGAGAAATGCATTGCTGTACTGTTTAAAGAACTATTAATAGCATTGGATTATCTTCACTCAAATGGGAAAATACATCGTGATATAAAAGCTGCTAATATTCTGTTGAACTCTCAAGGTGATGTCAAGATTGCTGATTTTGGTGTTTCAACTCAATTGTCAAATAATTTATCAAGAAGAAACACATTTGTCGGTTCTCCTTATTGGATGTCACCGGAGGTCATTTTGGAGGAAGAATATAATTTCAAAGCTGATATATGGTCTTTAGGAATAACCGCCCTTGAATTGGCAACTGGGAAACCACCATTATCCAACATACCTCCAATGAAGGCACTCTTCAAAATACCAGAGAATGACCCACCAATTCTCGAAGGTCAAGAATTTTCACAAGATTTCAAACAATTTGTTGCGTTATGTTTACAAAAAAGTCCTCAGAATAGGCCAAGTGCTAAAAGATTAATGAAAACAAAATTTATACAGAATGCTGGTAAGACATCTATCGTTGGTGACCTAATCAAAAGGAGACAAGTTTGGGATGTTCAGTATGGGAAAATGTATGAAATGAGAAAAACATTTTATGTTCCAACTATTGACAAACCTTTAAATGAAACAAAAGAGAGTCCTGATTTCCAGTTTGATTTTGATACTGTTGAGAAACCAGTCTCAAATGTGATTATTACCAGAAAATCGCCATTAGGATTCCGTGGGAACAGTGTATTGAAGAAAAATTTGGCATTAAGACAAAACGATAACTATTTGAACACAAGTCAGATGGATACAAGTACAAGTTCAAATGCAAGTACTATTAAATATAACAACAGAAGGGATTTGGATTTGAAGCCAGGAGCTGAAATTGCAAGTATTTTCAAATCATCAGTTGAGAAAGTTGATAATAAACTTGACCTACCAGATCATCAAAAGGGGAAGTTGGATCAAATATCAAGATTACTTGCTGAATTGAGTGAAGATAATGATGATCTTGTATTGAAAGTTTACAAGAAATTTCAGCAAAATGTATCTAAATCAGATCTCATTCAACAAAAACTAACAACTACTTCAACAATTGGTCCGCCTCAAGGCCCTCGAAAGTCTGGATCAGAGAAATTGTTGTTAAAGAGATGGGCAGATCAGTATTTTGCCTGATTGGACATGAGGAAGCACAAGCTTTGAGGAAACATTCGTTGCACACCTTTTTTTTAAAACATGTGGGAGCTACTTTGTGGGTATTATTACTATTATGAGGTTTATTGAATATATATAGCATATTTTTTTTAACACATTGACAATATATGGGTTTTGGGAGAGGATCAGATGTAGGTAGCTCAATATACCATAATGGTGTGTTTCGATCGGAATATACCTAAATGAACACCATTATCAACTAAGAATACGAAACAAAAAACCCTTGAGCGTCTTTGAGTCCCTTTTTCTAATTCAGGTAATCAGCGTCGTCTTTAAAAGGTAGACCACGGGCGTTGTAATTAAGTGGTTGCATCATGAGGTTATGATGAAACCGAGATTCTATTGTTCCTGGGTCAATTGAAAATATTGAGTTTGGGAGGATAACTCATTTGAATAGACCTCAATTCCTTGGAATTTTCAGAGTAATGTTATTGCTATCAGCTACTTGATATCCTATGCTTATTCTTTTCTTTTCACTTGTACTTTCATGTGATTTCCCATCCTACGCAATTTGTGGTTCTTAACACTTCAAATCTGTGTACCGAAGAAACATCAACAACACGTTTTCTTTGCTAGCGAAACATCCACCATCTTACAACTCCCCAAGACTAAAAGTGAAGATCTACTTAGTAGCCATTGTCAGATCTGGTAGCATTTCCATCATTTTCAAAATCTATAAATTGCAGTGGACCAGCTCCTAATAATTGTTCTTTCCCTTTGCACATCATCTCATTCTTTTATACCCAGAATACACCAAAATGGTCAAAATTTCAAAACTCCTAGGAGCTTCAGCTCTTATTGCCAGTGTTGCTGCTTTACCAATCTCAAAAGTTACTGAAGCCTTGGAAGGTTCTATCACCACCCAATACACTTCAGATTTGACTAGGTAAGTACCTAGTTCGCCATCAACCACAAATCCGGGGTAGTGAGTACTAACTCAACAACTATAGAGACGTGTTTGTCAAACAAATACACTCCCATAATGACTACTGGAGAGACATTCCATTGTTTACTGCCTTATCATATGGTGTGCAATCTGTCGAAGCTGACGTTTGGCATTTTGAAAATGATGACACAATCTATGTTGGTCATCATCAAGCTGCTTTGAACTCTGCAAGAACTTTCCAATCAACCTATATTGACCCAATTGTTGAAATTCTTACTGCTGCAAACCCAAACAATACTTTCACAGCTACTGAAACTAAACCTAACGGTGTTTTTGATACCGATTCAAGTGCTACTTTATACTTATTTGTTGATTTTAAGACTGAAGGTGAAACTTTAATGCAATACGTTATTAAAGCTTTGGAACCATTGAGAGCAAAAGGCTGGCTAACAAAATACCAAGAAGGTCAAGGTATCTCGTGGGGTCCTGTTACAGTCATTGGTACTGGTAACACTCCATTTGACTTTGTTTCAAAACAACAAGAACGTGATTATTTCTTTGATGGACCTTTGAAAACATTGAATGGTTCATATCCAGTTGAATTGAACCCAATTGCCTCAGCTTCTTTGAAATCCTTGGTTGGTGAAAACATCGGACCAAATGGATTGAGTGATAATCAATTAGATTTGTTGAAAACTTACATTGATGCTGCTCATGATAAAGGTATCAAAACTAGATTATGGGATGTTGCTTGGTGGCCTGTGCAAAAGAGAGATGCACTATGGAGACAAATCATAAATGCTGGTTCTGATTTCTTGAATGCTGATGACCTTGAACTGGCTTCAACCTTTGTTTAACATGCTCCCATTCTTCACTTTCTTCTAGACGTATAAAAGATCAGAGCTACAACTTCATAGCTTGTTTAATCATTTGGTTTTAATTTTATTTCATACACATAAAAGTTTGTTTACTATATAAAGTCCTGCTTGTAAATTCAAACTCTTCCTTAATAAATATTGAGCTCTTCATTAGTCATTTCTCTTATCCATGAAGCTTGACAGTTCTGATTATTCAAATTCTTAAATTTACTAAACATACCAGCTTTGCATTTTTTACATTTTGGTGAGTTTGGGCAATTATTGTAAGGAAAATGTTCATATCCAATATCTCTAAACCAATGAATTTGAGTCTTGGTGGCAAACAAACCTAACCCCAATGAATGAACAGGAGCATCACCCCATCTTTCATAATAAAATCCACCATTTTCATTCAAATATTCCATCCATTTAGTGTAAGCTTCGCCTCTATAAAATTCCATATCGCCAATTTCAAAATTTGACCAGAAATGACAAGTTGAATAACCATTTGCTATAGCAGTTTGTTCTGGATTTTGTTCATTTTCCAAGATCCAGCTTAATGCAGCGTTCTTGTTCAGATACTGAGGATTTTTCTTTAAAAATTCCTGTGTAGTTGGCCATAATGAACGAACAGAATCAGGTGAATCGTAAAGATTCAAAACAAACCCATAAACTTTATCATTATCTTGCATGAATTTGAAAACATCATAATCTAACTCACAAAAATAATTGGTGTTTGGTTCTAATCTCCAATAATATCTAAATTGCTTCATTCTTTCATGATTATAAAAATTCATTGAATAATAACGACACATGTTATGATAGGAAATCTTTTTTGAATATCCAACGCCCTTTTCATCTAAATACATGACTCCTTCCTTCTCTTTCACCGGATCAATAAAGTCAGGTCTATCCCAGCTCGCTGAATCAACAACTTCAAAGTAGACAGGTGCCGAAGTAACTTGAGCTATTCCTTTTTTGAAACGATCACTGAATGGTTTATCGTTTAGAAAAACATATGGATATTGATACTTCTTATTGAATGTTTCTTCAATTTGAGAAATGGTGGACATTAATCCTCTCAATTCAGAATTCCGTACTAGTGAAACAAAAGTAGCATTTGCCTTTTCATAATTAGGATCACCAATGCGAGTAATTGGTAAATTTTTTGGTTCAGTAATTGGTTTCCTCATCACCTCATCAAACAATTGAACATTTTGCTTCAAGACATCTTTAGGCTTCTTTAAAGACTTGGGTATTGGAGTGATTGCATCATTCAATTTGATTTCATAGCCTGGATCGCGTGATAATGAGTTGGTTGATGAATATTTATCGAGAAGGTTTTGATAATACTGCCTTATGTCTTGAATTGAACTGCTTGAAACCTCTATTTGTGATGGGTAGTTGGTGAACAACGTTATGGTGAGCACTATCAGCACTGCGAGTAATATCTTTTGAAACCTCTTGGTCAGCGTCAGCATTATTTCCCTTGGTATCACTGTACTCTGTTGTGAAAACACACAACAATGTGTTCTATTCAGCTAGCTGTCATTTTGATCTCATACGTTGGAAACTTTTTGACACGGGCAACAGGGGTTCGCGAATCCGTTGCGAACTGAAATTTTGGAATCTCTCTTCAAGTTATTTTGGAGTCGATTGGTGTGTTTGATTTGGAAAGTCGTGGTTGAGACTAGCTTTGTCTGTTGTCTGCTGTTGATATGATTATGGCTATCAACTTCTGTGTTTTACTTCAATGTGTCAAACTGAGACCCTAAATAAGTACTAATCCCTGAGCTGACTATCAGATTTCCAGGTCATTAAAGAGTTTATCATGATCCAGCTGTCAGTCTACTCAAGTATAATTAACTAGGATAAGGGTCTTTGATCGGTACCTATATGTCCCAGGCACAGTTTCCAATGGCAAAGGCTACAGCTATGAGATTGACACAAGCACGTTTTACTATCAGCGCTTACTAGGGTTCCAGCATGAACATACTAACCGAGTGGATAAAGCGTTCCAATTTAACATAGTATACACTGTACACTGTACAGACTGCTCTTATCGGTGTTTGGAAGTGTGAAACTTGAACCCAGTTAAAGATATAAGAAGCCATGAATCTTCACCAGCATATCTGTACATTTAACTGACAGATTTCACTAATACAAACTTAAGTGGTTGTACAGCTTTACAGATTTCAAATCATATTAGACGACCTACGACTCAAGACATTCTTCAGAAGTCAATATTCAAGGCGTCTTCGATCATTTTAATTTACAAGTTGCTAGTGGTGATTGTCATGAATGTATACTACCCCTGCTGATTCCTGATCTCTGATATTGATTATTTATTTGAATTATATGCAAACTTATATATTAACGTCGCTCAATTCAAGAGTGGTACTGAGTTTAAGAGATTACATATATTGTCAAAATTATAAGATCAGCTATATCATATCAGTCTTCTTTTTGGAGAATAAGGTTCTTAATCACATATAACGGGATCGTTCATTTTTTTTTGAAAATTTCACTAACAAAATTATGTAAGCATTTGCCGGCAAATTTTTTTCAGGCAAAAATTTTTGTCCGTTGGGAGAAGAGACAAAAGACAATCAGTCACGTTTTCTATCACGTGTAGGCCAACTGGACTCGAAAGAATAATCGTCATCTAGCATAAGAACGAAGTGCAGCATAGCTCAAAATGATAAATTACATACATAGTACATAGAGTATACAGGCTTTACATTACATTAGAATCAGCTTTGCAGTATTACAAAAGGTCCTTGAATTGATTGGTTGCAATAATATCTATTTTTGGGTTGGTTATATAGCTCTATATACGATAAATCTAAATCTGGGGTAGTTTCAAAGCTGGACATCAAGAACAATATGAAATGAAACTAGATGCTCTTAAAGCTAGCTGAACATAATCATATTGCATTCCAGTTATCCATATGATCGTTTAGTCAGTATCCCAATCAAATA